>NC_056443.1:13937416-14229899 GCF_018296145.1 Oncorhynchus tshawytscha
ATCTCTCTGATTTGGTCCTGCCGTACATACCTACACGTACGCTACGGTCACAAGACGCAGGCCTCCTAATTGTCCCTAGAATTTCTAAGCAAACAGCTGGAGGCAAGGCTTTCTGCTATAGAGCTCCATTTTTATGGAATGGTCTGCCTACCCATGTAAGAGATGCAAACTCGGTCTCAACCTTTAAGTCTTTACTGAAGACTCATCTCTTCAGTGGGTCAGATGATTGAGTGTAGTCTGGCCCAGGAGTGGGAAGGTGAACGGAAAGGCTCTGGAGCAACGAACCGCCCTTGCTGTCTCTGCCTGGCCGGTTCCCCTCTTTCCACTGGGATTCTCTGCCTCTAACCCTATTACAGGGTCTGAGTCACTGGCTTACTGGGGCTCTTTCATACCGTCCCTGGGAGGGGTGCGTCACTTCAGTGGGTTGAGTCACTGATGTGATCTTCCTGTCTGGGTTGGTGCCCCCCTTTGGGTTGTGCCGTGGCGGAGATCTTTGTGGGCTATATTCAGCCTTGTCTCAGGATGGTAAGTTGGTGGTTGAAGATATCCCTCTAGTGGTGTGGGGGCTGTGCTTTGGCAAAGCGGGTGGGTTTATATCCTTCCTGTTTGGCCCTGTCCGGGGGTGTCCTCAAATGGGGCCACAGTGTCTCCTGACCCCTCCTGTCTCAGCCTCCATTATTTATGCTGCAGTAATTTATGTGTCGGGGGCTAGGGTCAGTTTGTTATATCTGGAGTACTTCTCCTGTCCTATTCGGTGTCCTGTGTGAATTTAAGTGTGCTCTCTCTAATTCTCTCTTTCTTCCTCTCTCTGAAGACCTGAGCCCTAGGACCATGCCTCAGGACTACCTGACATGATGACTCCTTGCTGTCCCCAGTCCACCTGGCCGTGCTGCTGCTCCAGTTTCAACTGTTCTGCCTTATTATTATTTGACCATGCTGGTCATTTCTGAACATTTGAACATCTTGGCCATGTTCTGTTATAATCTCCACCCGGCACAGCCAGAAGAGGACTGGCCACCCCACATAGCCTGGTTCCTCTCTAGGTTTCTTCCTAGGTTTTGGCCTTTCTAGGGAGTTTTTCCTAGCCACCGTGCTTCTACACCTGCATTGCTTGCTTTGGGGTTTTAGGCTGGGTTTCTGTACAGCACTTTGAGATATCAGCTGATGTACGAAGGGCTATATAAATACATTTGATTTGATTTGATTTAAAAGGTAATTTGTGGAATTTCTTGTTAAATTACGAGCCTAGTTGGTTTAGCCATGGAAAAAGCGGAACCTTCCCACTAGCCATGATTGGCTGAGATGAGTTTGGATTGGTCTGCCATGTATCAGACTTCTGTCTATAACGTGCTGCTCAGTATGTGTAGGTAATTATTTTCTAATGCTGCTTTTTTTAAAGATATCACGAAGAACTGCAAAAGTGTTGCTAATGCTCTCCACTTTCTGGAGGACTCTGAAAATTAATGAATCAGACGATAAGGGAATTCCTTAGTTAGGTTATAAAAAATTATTGAACCAGATATGATAGTCTTCTGAAACGGCGACAAACAGTGTTGTCCCAAGAATTGGACCTAGTATTTAAATAAGTGGAATGCCCGGTGGAAGCACAGTATGATAGATAAGGAGATGGAGACAATTCGGGCATTTAATGCAAATTTGCAGAGGGAGTCAAAACGAGAACACACAAGGCAGTTGAATAAAACACCTGTCTCCGGATTACATCTTCAAACTAAGGTCAACCATGGCATCTGTGACAGAGGGAGAAGCATTCATCCATGTATGTAAGAGTAGCTTGCTACATTTTCAAATTTCGTGATTCGTTTTCATTACAAGTTAAAGCATACTGTTAGCTCGCTAATGTTAGCTGACTGGCTCGCTAGCTAACATTACGTGTATGATCTGTATAGTAATATTATTTGTATCTCAGAAGGCAATTTAAATGGCTAGTTATAGCCTAATGTTAGCTAGCTAACATTGACCCTAGTTGGTTAGCTTTAGCTTCGTGCAGTTGTAACATGAGTCTTGATGATGGTTAATTGTTTAACTTCTTGACGCTACGCATCCCTTAAGTGGGATAATGTCATCAGCTACCGCTGAATAGCATAGCGCCTCAGTCAAATAATATTACTAAAAATATTCATATTCATGAAATCACAAGTGCAACATTGCAAAACACAGTTTAGCCTTTTGTTAATCCACCTGTCGTCTCAGATTTTGAAATTATGCTTTACAGCGAAAGCAATCCAAGCGTGTAAATTCATCGATCGCACGACAAAACATTAAGTACACTTAGCATCAGGTAGCTCGGTCACGAAAATCAGAAAAGCAATCAAATTAATCGTTTACCTTTGATGATCTTCGGATGTTTTCACTCACGAGACTCCCAGTTACACAGCAAATGTTCCTTTTGTTCTATAAAGATTATTTTTATATCCAAAATTCCTCCGTTTGTTTGTCGCGTTATGTTCAGAAATCCACAGGAAAGAGCGGTCATGACAACGCAGACAGAAATTCCAAATAGTTTCCATAATGTCCACAGAAACATGTCAAACGTTTTTTATAATCAATCCTCAGGTTGTTTTTAAAATATATAATCGATAATATATCAACCGCAAATGTCTGTTCACAGTAGGAGAAGGAAAAACAATAGCTGTCCAAATTCTGTTGCGCTAGCAAAACTCATGTGACCACTTGACGTGATGTTATCGTTCTGGCTCATTTTTCAAAATAAAAGCCTGAAACTATGTCTGAAGACTGTTGACACCTTGCGAAAGCGATGGGAAAGGGAATCTGGTTGATATCCCTTTAAATGGAGCAATGGGAGGCTATGGGACATGGAGTTTTCAAAATAGAAGCTTAGAAAGCTCTCACCAGTTTGTAGAAAGTGACTCAAACCAGAGCATACCGGACCTATTTTCTCTCCATATCCCCGGGTTCCTACCGCAAGCTCTGAACCTTTCACCGGATCATCTCAGCTAGCTAGCTGCAACTCGAGTGACTACTCCTGGCTAACGTCTGTCCCGCAGCAAGCACCAATTAGCCTGGAGCAAGCCCATGCTAGGCCAATTCTCCCGGCTAGCTGAAGAGGAGCATCAGCCACTCCTAGGCTACAATACCCGGACTCCTTCTAGTCCCGGTACAGGGCACGGAACCCTGCCGATCCTTCACGACTGGACTACCGATGTAACATGCACGAGGGGGTATTCAACTGGCCCCTATGCCGCGACATTATCTGAATGCCCATCTGCTAGCCTACTAGCCGCGGCCTGTTAGCTGCATATTGGACTGTCAGCTGAATAGATCCATCGGCCAATTTCTTGTGCCACTATACCTATTTTGCCAATTGGACATGGACCCCTCTGCTACTCGGAACCCATCACAACTGGTCTATCGACATCACCGCACGCGGAGGCTAAAACAGTCTATCCGATGTTGCAACGTCCTTCTAAGGCCCTTCTGCCAGCTTGCTAGCCCCGGCCTGCTAGCTGTCTGAATCGCCATGTCTCCAGCCAGCCCAACCACTCACTGGACCCCTATGATACCTCATAGGGGTCGTCTCAGATTTTGAACTTGTGCTTTACAGCGAAAGCAATCCAAGCATTTGTGTAAGTTTATCGATAGCCTAGCATAGCATTATTTACACTTAGTATCAGGAAGCTCGGTCATGAAAATCAGAAAAGCAATCATATTAGCTGTTTACCTTTGATGATCTTCGGCTGTTTTCACTCACGAGGCTCCCAGTTACACAGCAAATGTTCCTTTTGTTCCATAAAGATTATTTTTTATTATTATTTTTTTTTTATACCCAAAATACCAACGTTTGTTTGTCACGTTCAGAAATCCACAGGAAATAGCGGTCACGACAACGCAGACGGAAATTCCAAATAGTCTTCATAATGTCCATAGAAACATGTCATACGTTTTTTATAATCATTCCTCAGGTAGTTTTTAAAATATATATTTGATAATATATCAACCGAGTTGTGTAGCTTTTTCCATAACAGCGGGAGGAACAATGGCGGCTTTACTCAATTGCGCACAAACTCACTCTGAGAGCCCCCACCTCTACACTTACGCAATGTGATCATTCACGCTCATTTTTCAAAATAAAAGCCTGAAACTATGTCTAAAGACTGTTGACAACTTAGGGAAGCCACAGAAAAATGAATCTGGTTGATATCCCTTTAAAGGGAGCAATGGGAGGCTATGGAACGTGGAGATTTCAAAATAGAAGCCACTTCCTGGTTTGATTCTTCTCAGGGTTTTGCATGCAATATCAGTTCTGTTATACTCACAGACAATATTTTGAGTGTTTTCCATCCTAATCCGTCAATTATATGCATATTCCAGCATCTGGTCCTGAGAAATAGGCCGTTTACTTTGGGAACGTTATTTTTCCAAACATAAAAATAGTGCCCCCAAGCTTCAAGAGGTTAACAAAAGGCTAAGCTGTGTTTTGCAATATTGCACTTGTGATTTCATGAATATAAATAGTTTTAGTAATATTATTTGAATGTGGCACGATGCAATTCAGCGGTTGTTGATGACAATTATCCCGCTACAGGGATGGGTAGAGCCAAGAAGTTAACTTGTTACTCCAGCCGCTTTGTCAGATTTCAAAAAGGCTTTACGGCGAAAACATACCATGCAATTTTCTGAGGACAGTGCCCCAGCCCAAAATACTATTTCAACCAGCACAGGTGTTACAAAATCAAAAATACCTTTGAAGATCTTCCTCTGGTTGCAATCACAAGGGTCCCAGCCACACAATGAATGGTTGTTTTGATCAATAAGGTCCTTCTTTATATCCCCAAAATGTCAGTTTATTTGGCGCCAATGAACTCAGTAATCAAGTCCTTCAAGATGCATACAAACAAATCCAAAAATGTACCAGCAAAGTTCGTCCAAACGAGTCTAGTCTAGTCTAACTATACGAGTCAAACAAAGAGATTATTTTTGCTGGACTGCTCCTCTTGGATAAACAACTATTACTCGTTGGTTTATCAAGAAACTAGCCTGAAACCATGTATAAAGACTGTTGCCATCTAGTGGATGCCATAGGAGTAGCTTCACATTTGAAGTAGATGGTAGCTCAACAAAAAAAATGACGGATGTATTTTCCTCGGGTTTTCGCCTGCCATATCAGTTCTGTTATACTCACAGACGTTACTGTAACAGTCTATCTCTTCCCAAGTTGTATAGTCCAGATACTGCTCCAATAATCCTGACATCGCTGCTCCTCCTGCCGCTGCCTGTCACCACGCTGCTTGGTCCTGTTTTGGTGGGTGATTCTGTCAAGGTTTTCCTCCTCTTCGTCTGAAGAGGTGAAACAAGGATCGAACCAATACGCAGCGTGGTAGGTGTCCATGGTTTTTTAATAAGAAAAAACTCAACATGACCACAAATACAAAAAACAATAAACGTGAACTAACCGAAACAGTCCCGTGTGGCACAAACACTGACACAGGAAACAATCACCCACAAAATACCAGAATATAGCTGCCTAAATATGGTTCCCAATCAGAGACAACGATAGACAGCTGCAATAGATATACAATTACCTAGAAAGGATACAGCCCCATAAACTTACAAAACCCCTAGGCAAGAAAAAACACCCTAGATGAGACAAAACCATACATCACCCATGTCACACCCTGGCCTAACCAAAATAATGAGGAAAACAAAAATAACTAAGGCCAGGGCGTGACAGGATATAGATCATTTTGTACCTGTTTCCTCCAGCATCTTCACAAGGTCCTATGCTGTTGCTCTGGGATTGATTTGCACTTTTCGTAACCAAAGTACATTCATCTCGAGGAGACAAAACACGACTCCTTCCTAAGCGGTATGGTGTTTATACTTGGGTACTATTGTTTGTACAGATGAACATGGTACCTTCAGGTGTTTGGAAATTGCTCCCAAGGATGAACCAGACTTGTGGAGGTCCAAAAAAAAATTCTGAGGTCTTGGCTGATTTCTTTTGATTTTCCCATGATGTCAAGCAAAGAGGCACTGAGTTTGAAGGTAGGCCTTGAAATACATCCACAGGTACACCTGAAATTGACTCAAAATCAGAATCTTCTAAAGTAAGGACAATATTTTCTGGACCTTTCCAAGCTGTTTAAAGGCACAGTCAACTTAGTGTATGTAAACTTCTAACCCACTGGAATTGTGATACAGTAAATTATAAGTTTAATTATATGTCTGTAAACAATTGTTGGAAAAATTACTTGTGTCATTCACAAAGTATATGTCCTAACTGACAAAATATAGTTTATTATGAAGAAGTTGGAAAACGAGTTTTAATGACTCCAACCTGCATATGTAAACTTCTGACTCAACTGTATGTGATAGTGGAGTTGTCGCCTGAGTGAGCACACTAAATGTATTGGGTATTATAAGTCATTTTAAATTATTTATAACCACCTTCAAGTTGCTGCATGCCAGGAATAAATGCCAATGCTTGTGGTATATTTAGAGCAAGGAAAAGCAGTGGAAAGTACCAAAATTCCTTGATATTGTGGAGGTGCAAGCAAGCAGATGAGGACATTTTTTCTATGATAGACAAAGTACATAGTAAAACCTGCAAAAGGGCAAATGTAAACCAGAGGTAATAAAACCCTACTTCCCCTGTGCCCCAAAAAAGCACACTACCTTACCCAAAGTTTGACACCCACCCCTTTTTTGGACAGGGCCTTACTAACCAGGGAGACATGCCTTTTTCAGTTGGCAGATGGCATTAAACTTGGCTGCAAACTTTCCAACTTCTCCAAAAAAAGTTATCATCTAACTTGACAACACATGACCCAATTCACTTTGATGTAAACTGTCAGTCTCATTATTGAAAGTAGCTGTGTCAGAGTTGGTAGAGCAAGCTATTTCTCACACAGGAAGATAATAGCATAGTTTCTCTGTGTATTCAAATGTGGTATTCGAAGTAGAAAGGCTAAGAGGAATATTTTTTTCTGTATTTTCATGGAAGTGAAATGACTTGCTTGCTTTTGCATTACATTGACAGATACATGCATTGATGGTTTATTTATGAGGACTGTCTCTTATTGGACATCATTGCAGTGTGATGGAGTTAGTTCTTGGAATGATGTTACAAGGATGTGCAAGAACATCAACTTTATTTAAGCTGTTGAATGGGTCACTTTTGAATGTCTTTCATATACTGTGATGTGAGATTTTTTTTAAAAGTGAGGGTTTTTAGTAGGTGTCATTGTAATACTGTAGTTGTCCTGGTTTTGATCTTCAATTAACTAATCCTATATATGAAGTACTTAAGAAATTATTGTTTACCTAATGTGTAAAGTGATAGATCATGTGCATGTCTCTGATTTGGTTGGCCCACTGGGTACCAATGCTAATTTGAATAACTAAAGCAATGTCTGGAATATTGTCATCATTCTCATATTCAACCTTGTAATGATTCAGTTAATCAAAGAATTACAAACTAATTTTTAAAAATGCTGATCTTCCATGATCCTTTTATTATTTTTTTTGCAATTCTACTGCCGTAACTCTCCTTTGGTGTCATTACATTATGGAGGGGCATGTCACGCCCTGGTCTTAGTATTTTGTGTTTTATTTATTTATTTGGCCAGGCCAGGGTGTGACATGGGTTTATTTTGTGTTGTGTTTATGCATGGGGGTTTTTCGTGGCTTAGTGGCTTAGTGGGGTGTTCACCCACCACCACAGGACCAAGCAGCGTGGTGACAGGCAGCGGCAGCAGGAGCAACGAAGTTTAGAGTATACGACTTGGGAGGAAATAGACAGGTGGGCGGTCGACCCAGAGAGAGTGCCGGAGCCCGCCTGGGATTCGCTGGAGCAGTGCGAAGAGGGCTATAGGAGAATGGAGTCGAAGAGACAAGCACGGCGGCGCAGAAGGAAGCCCGAGAGTCAGCCCCAAAAAATTATTGGGGGGGGGGGCTCAGGGAGAGTGTGGCAGAGTCAGGGTTCAAACCTGAGCCAACTCCCCCTGTTTATCGTGAGGAGCAGCGATCACAGGACTTCTGGACGTGGGAGGAGATATTGGACGGAAAAGGACCCTGGACACAGCCTGGAGAATATCGCCGCCCCAAAGAAGAACTGGAGGCGGCTAAAGCAGAAAGGCGCTGGTATGAAGAGGCAGCACGGCGACGCAGATGGAAGCCTGAGAGTCAGCCCCAAAAATGTATTGGGGGGGGCTCAGGGAGAGTGTGGCAGAGTCAGGGTTCAGACCTGAGCCAACTCCCCCTGTTTATCGTGAGGAGCCATGGAGGAGACCAGAACCAGAGCCGGTGTTGGAGGTGAGTGAAGCAGAGACTGTGAAGGAGTTAATGGGGAAAGTGGAGGAGAGAGTTATGAGGGAGTTGCTAGGTTGGTGCTTTAGGTACGATATTCGCCCGACGGAGCGTGTCGGGGATTTGATGGAACCTGGGTCAGCGCTCCATACTCGTCCTGAGGTGCGTGTTAGTCGGCTGGTGAAGATTGTGCCAGCCTCACGCACTAGGCCTCCTGTGTACCTACCTAGCCTTGTACGTCCTGTGCCAGTCCTGCTCTCAGGCTCTCCAGTACACCTTCACGGTCCGGTCCATCCTGTGCCACCTTCACACACCAGTCCTCCGGTGGCAGCTCCCGCACCGGGCTTCCTGTGCGTGTCCTCGGCCCAGTACCACCAGTGCCAGCACCACGCACCAGGCCTTCAGTGCGCCTCGCCCGTTCAGCGCTGCCAGAGCCTTTCTCCTCTCCAGCGCTGTCGGAGTCTCCCACCTGTCTAGTGCTATCAGAGCCTTCCTCCTCTCCAGCGCTGCCGGAGTCTCCTGCCTGTTCAGCGCAGCCAGAGCTTCCAGCCTGCATGGAGCAGCCAGAGCTGCCAGTCTGTATGGAGCAGCCAGAGCTGCCAGTTTGCATGGAGCAGCCAGAGCTGCCAGTCTGCATAGAGCTGCCAGTCTGCATGGAGCTGCCAGTCTACATAGAGCAGCCAGTGCTGCCAGTCTGCATGGAGCAGCCGGAGCTGCCAGTCTGCATGGAGCAGCCGGAACTGCCAGTCTGCATGGAGCAGCCGGAGCTGCCAGTCTGCATGGAGCAGCCGGATTTGCCAGTCTGCATGGAGCAGCCGGAGATGCCAGTCTGCATGGAGTAGCCGGAGCTGCCAGTCTGCCAGGATCCGCCAGTCAGCCATGATCTTCCAGATCTGCCAGTCAGCCAGGATCTTCCGGATCCGCCAGTCAGCCAGGATCTTCCGGATCCGCCAGTCAGCCATGATCTTCCAGAACCGCCAGTCAGCCAGGATCTGCCAGAACCACCAGCTATTCAGGATCTGCCAGAGCCAACTACCTGCCTGAGCTTCCTCTCAGTACTGGGCTTCCTCTCAGTACTGGGCTTCCTCTCGGTACTAGGCATCCTCTCAGTACTGTGCTTCCTTTCAGTATTGAGCTTCCCCTCAGTGCCGAGCTACCCCTCAGTCCCGAGCTACCCCTCAGTCCCGAGCTTCCCCTCAGTCCCGAGCTTCCCCTCAGTCCCGAGCTTCCCCTCAGTCCCGAGCTTCTACCTCAGTCCCGAGCTGCCCCTCAGTCCAGTGGGGTCCTTGGTGAGGGTTATTAGGCCTAGGTCGGCGGCGAGGGTCGCCAATCAAAGGACGCGTTACAGGGGGACTAAGACTTGGTTGGAGCGGGGTCCACGTCCCGAGCCGGAGCCGCCACCGTGGACAGACACCCACCCGGACCCTCCCCTATGGGTTTAGGTGTGCGGCCGGGAGTCTGCACCTTGGGGGGGGTTCTGTCACGCCCTGGTCTTAGTATTTTGTGTTTTCTTTATTTATTTGGTCAGGCCAGGGTGTGACATGGGTTTATTTTGTGTTGTGTTTATGTATGGGTTTTTTTCGTAGGTTTTGGGATTGTGGCTTAGTGGGGTGTTCTAGCAAAGTCTATGGTTGCCTGAGGCGGTTCTCAATCAGAGGCAGGTGATTCTCGTTGTCTCTGATTGGGAACCATATTTAGGCAGCCATATTCTTTGAGTGTTTCGTGGGTGATTGTTCCTGTCTCAGTGTTTTGTATTTCACCAGATAGGCTGTATAGGTTTTCACATTCCGTTTGTTGTTTTGTATTGTTCGTGTTCATCTTCATTTAAGATGTATATTATCAACCACGCTGCATTTTGGTCCGACTCTCCTTCAACGGAAGAAAACCGTAACAGGGCAGCAGGGCCACCACCTAATAGTTCAACCGTCGCACAGTCTGGACCCTCTGTAGTGTCAGCGGCTAAGCTCTCTAATATTCTAATGTTCTAATGCTCTCTAAAGTCCTCCTTGTGCGGGCTTCCCGAGTTGCGCAGTGGTCTAATGCACTGCGTCGTAGTGTTGCGGCGTCACTACACCCTGGGGTTCGATCCTATGGGACCGGGAGTCCCATAGGGTGGCCTACAATTGGACCAGTGTTGTCCGGGTTAGGGAAGGGTTTGGCAGAGGGGGCTTTACTTGGCTCATAGCACTCTAGCGTCTCCCTGTGGCAGCCTGGGTGTCTGCAGGCTGCCTCAGGTTCAGCTGGCTTCCGGGTTAAGCTTGCGGGTGTTAAGAAGCGCGGCTTGTCGGGTCATGTTTTGGAGGACGCATGACTCGACCTTCGCCTTTCCCGAACCCATTGGGGTGATGCAGCGATGAAACAAGATCATAATCTCGAAATTGGGGAGAAAAGCACTTTACAACATGTGAAAAGCTTGTAAAAGGCCTGTGCAGATGTCAAGTTAGGCAACTGATGTCCCTTCCATGTCCCTTGCAACTAATGCGGTCTTAATCAAGATCTATTAATTCATTATTGATGAGAGAATTAATTACTTTGTCCATTCATTCTCACTGTTACCTGTTGAAACATGCTTCTGTAAAAGGCCCCTTCCATCAAAGGATAATCGTCTATCATAGGATATGAGGCCAATGCGAAATGCAATAAATAAATGAGTCCATGGTGTGGCTTCCACTATAACAGGTGGAAATCCTGTACACTCACCATCACTTGTGTGGTTACAGTAAAAGTGGTGCTTTTCCCTGCTCAACCAATCACACAGCTGCTGGGTAGCTCTCATCTATTGCCATGGTAACCACATGTTAATATTCTGGGAGCATTTCTCTCTGACAAGAGACTGCTACTCGCTACAGAAGAGAAATCCATTGGATGTTTACACCAACGAATAAGGAACTCTGCAGCAGAGCAGAAGTTAGAGAGTGGGACTTGCAGTCACAATGTGGTGTTCATTCCATGACCTTGGAAAATGCTAACCTTGACTGAAAGTTATGGAGCAGTATGTTTGGTAAAGCAATTAGTCCAATGTGTCTTCATGATACACTGCCATTGATCCTTTAGGCATCTGTGAAAGGATCATATAACTCCTCTGATAAGGAGGCAATGATTTTTCTCTAATACTTTGGACTGAGAGAAGCTCAGAAACAATAGGCATTTATCTGGCATTGAGGTGGGGGGACATTGATTACAGATTCCAGCCTGATCTTTGACTCACCACACAATCCAATCCAATTCCCCCTCTCCCGTCAATAGGCAATTTTGTCAATTTAAAAGGGGTCCACGGACAAAGACTGATAGAGAGAAACATAAGATAGTTAATGAGGAGAATCCCTGAAACACATACCACACACTGTAACAAATTGCTAGAAAGTTACAGGAAATATAATCTAGTTAGCTACTGTAATTGTATATTGCAGTACTGTAAAGGGCAATGCATTATTGGGTCTCAATGGCATTCCGATACACTGCTGTAAAATTGCTGTAATTGTACAACACAATTTTAAAGTATTAGCTGTTTCTGCTGTATATTTACAGCAGCATACTGTGAATGATGGTGCATTGTGGAAAAATATGGGCATGGAAAGAATCTCTTGCTCTTTAACATATTTTGAGGCCTGCCTTGTAAGAGGATATATTTGCTGCACCCTTTAGTGAGAATGGTGAACCCCACAGAATACAGTACCATACTGTGTTTTTGGAATCTAAAAGCATTTTCCTGTGCTGTCAGTAATTTACAGTAATTCAGTACCACCCCACAATACAGTACCATTCTCAAAAACCTTTTGAACACTAATGGGTGCATGGTATTGTTTCTAGCTTATTAACATCTTTTGAGGCTCATTATCTTGTAACAGGCTATATTTGTTGCACCCTTTGGTGAGAGTGCTGTACCAATTTAACTGAAATGTGGTAGTAGTTCCCAAACAATTGAATGTATGTAGAAGACGGACCAGTGGCAGCAAATCTCAAATCTTAATGATTTGAGTGTTTTGTAATGTTATTTTGATGCATTTTGTCTACAAGTGCAAGTGATATAAATCAAAAATATATGATTTGGTAAACTGCAATGTATAATTACATAATTGCTGTAATTTTATTACAATACAATTTCAGACTAAATTACTATTTTGCTCTATATTTACTGCAGCGTTCTGCAAAGTATGATGCATTGTGCCGACTTTGTCAGGGGAAAGTGAGTCCATGCAATGTATTATGTGACTTATTAAGGATCGGACCCTTTTTTTCAATTTTCGCATAAAATGACATACCCAAATCTAACTGCCTCTAGCTCAGGACCTGAAGCAAGGACATGCATATTCTTCATACTATTTGAAAATAAACACTTTGAAGTTTGTGGAAATGTGAAATGAATGTAAGAGAATATAAGACATTAGATCTGGTAAAAGATAATACTAACAAAAAACATGCGTTTTATTTTTGTATTTGTTTTCATCTTTGAAATGCAAGAGAAAGGCCATAATATAAAATTGCAGTTTAGGCGTGTGTGTGCAAACTTTCATATTGATACAGTGAAGCATTGCAATACTGGACAATATGTTGTATCAAGTCTGCCCAAATGTGCAGAATTGGTAAATTGATACATTTTAAGTACATAACTATAGAGAATATACAACATTTAAGTTTACACACTCCCAGAAATGTCATACATGATGGATCATTAGCTTATACACTAACTTTCACACATCTACATGGCTGGGCGGTAGAACCCAGTTCCTATATTTAAATATAAAGATTGATTTGATCAAACAAAACTATGCTACAGTTTATCTCTGGGACCCTCAGGCTGACAAATCAGAGCAAGATTACTGAATGTAAGTTCATTATTTACCTTCAGAGTTGAATGTATCAAACCAGTTATTGTAATAAGTGAGTGCACAACAACAAAACAAATAGCATGGCATTTTTTCACTGTAATATCTACTGTAAATTGGACAGTGCAGTTAGAGTAACAAGAATTTAATATTTTTGCCTATGTTATTATACCTTTATTTCAACAAGGAAGACAGACTGATACCAAGGTTTATTTTACAGCTGGGCCCTGCATATACATGTTTAGACATACAGTTTAGGTACAATGATTAAGAATACACAAGACAAACAAAACAATCACAGATAACACAAAAGAATACAGCAGCAGATTGTTACATTTACACATAGGTTATTCACCTAACAGCACAAGAACTTGCATTACCCGAAGCAGTTACAAGCAATACACAAATAAAAATCCTCCAATAAAAGTCTGTAGGGTAAACTTCTCTAGGAAAGGGGGCAGCATTTGGAATTTTGGATAAAAAGCATGCCCAAATTAAACTGCCTGCTACTCATCCCCAGAAGATAAGATATGCATATTATTAGTAGATTTGGATAGAAAACACTTTGAAGTTTCTAAAACTGTTTGAATAATGTCTGTGGGTACAATAGAAATTATGTAGCAGGCGAAACCCAGAGGACAAACCATTCCGATTTTTTTTTGAGGTCACTCTCTTTTCAATGCATTTTCATTGGGAATCCAGATTTCCAAGAGACTTGCTTGCAGTTCCTACCGCTTCCACTGGATGTCACCAGTCTATAGAAATTGGTTGGGGGACTTCCTTTGTGTAATGAAGAAGTACGGCCAACTTGAACGAGGGTCACTTCATGTGTACTGTTTGATAGAGACTCATGACCAGAAAGCATGCGTCAGTTTGTGTCACGTTCTGACCTTAGTTCCTTTGTTTTGTCTTTGTTTTAGTATGGTCAGGGCATGAGTTGGGGTGGGCAGTCTATGTTTGGCAGGTGTCGTTAGTTGTCTCTGATTGAGAATCATACTTAGGTGGCCTTTTCCCACCAGCGTTTCGTGGGTGATTGTTTTCTGTCTCTGTGTCTTCACCAGACAGAACTGTTTCGTTTTCGTTCGTTCTCCTTGTTATTTTGTTTTTGGTGTTCAATGTTAATAAATTATCAACATGGACACGTACCACGCTGCATATTTGTCTGATCCTTCATACTCCTCATCAGAGGAGGACGAATCCCGTTACAGTTTGTCTTCTTCCTGTATTGAACACAGATCATCCCGTCTTCAATTTTATTGATTATTTACTTTTAAAAATACCTAAAGTTGTATTACAAAAGTAGTTTGAAATGTTTTGGCAAAGTTTACAGGTAACTTTTGAGATATTTTGTAGTCACGTTGCGCAAGTTGGAACCGGTGTTTTTCTGGATCAAACACACCAAATAAATGGACATTTTGGATATATATGGACGGAATTAATCGAACAAAAGGACGATTTGTGATATGGGACACATTGGAGTGCCAACAGAAGAAGCTCGTCAAAGGAAAGGCATGATTTATATTTTTTATTTCTGCGTTTTGTGTCGCGCCTGCAGGGTTGAAATAGGTTTTCTCTCTTTTGTTAATGGAGTTGCTATCCTCATATAATATCGTTGTTTGCTTTCGCCGAAAAGCCTTTTTGAAACCTGACATGTTGGCTGGATTCACAACACGTGTAGCTTTAATTTAGTATCTTACATGTGTGATTTCATGAAAGTTTGATTTGTATAGGAATTTATTATAATTTGGCGCTCTGTATTTTCTCTGGCTTTTGGCCAAGTGGGACACATATCCCAGAGAGGTTAAAGAATTCAAAGAATTCAATCCTTTTTGTTTCAATATGAACCCTTTTCTTTTACAGGTTAATATGTTTCGGCCTGGTCCCAGATCTGTGGTCTCCTACAGCCTCCTATGAGCAAGGGGGACAAGAGTCTCACGTTTAAGTTTAGTGTGCAGGCTATTCCATAGGCAAGGAGTGTAACAGGAAAAGACAGCAATACCCAACTCTGTGTAAATTGCATGGGCCTCAAGTGTAATCCATGCTTGAGACCTGGTTTTAGGAACTATAATTCTGATGGTGACGAGTGATTTGTGTATTTTTTATTTCACCTTTATTTAACCAGTTAGGCCAGTTGAGAACAAGTTCTCATTTACAACTGCGACCTGGCCAAGATAAAGCAAAGCAGTGTGACAGGAACAACAACACAGAGTTACATGGAATGAACAAGCGTACAGTCAACACATAAAAAAAGTCTATATACAGTGTGTGCAAATGGCATGAGGAGGTATGGCAATAAATAGGCCATAGTAGCAAAGTAATTACAGTTTAGCAGATTAACACTGGAGTGATAGATGAGCAGATGATGGTGTGTAAGTAGTGATACTGGTGTGCAAAAGAGCAGCAATGTAAATAAAAACAGTATGGGGATGAGGTAGGTAGATTGGGTGGGCTATTTACAGATGGATGATAAATAAGAAGGTAGTTTATTCAGAAGTGCTTTATAGACAAACACGAGAACATGTTGTTCTTGTCTCATTGACAGTGAAGTCCAACCCAGATTTTGATATAAAACACAGTGGTGAGTTCTGTAGCTAGCACCCGTAATAAACCTATGTATGCAATGATAAGTAGCATCCAGCGATTTAAGTGTGAATGCCGTAGCATGCATGTAGATAATATCCCCATAATCTATAACAGATATTAGCTTGTAAAATGTGTCTTCTTGTAACGGAGTTCGTCTGTTGAAGGAGAGTCGGACCAAAATGCAGCGTGGTGGTCACTCATGTTCTTTAATGAAAAAATAGCGATACATGAAATAACTAAATAAATACAAAAACAACAAACGAAACGTGAAAACCTAATTACAGCCTATCTGGTGAACACTACACAGAGACAGGAACAATCAAAAACCAGGCTACCTAAATATGGTTCCCAATCAGAGACAACGAGAATCACCTGACTCTGATTGAGAACCGCCTCAGGCAGCCAAGCCTATGCTGGACACACCCCTAATCAGCCACAATCCCAATGCCTACAAAAACCCCAATACGACAACACAATAAACCCATGTCACACCCTGGCCTGAACAAATAATTAAAGAAAACACAAAATACTAAGACCAATGACACTTCTATTTATAGAGGACAAACATGTCCTGTTTCTATAGAGGAAGCCTAGCTTGATTTTTAGCCGTTTACAAAATTCGTCATGTAAGACATGTCAATGTCCTGGAAAGTTTGTTACTTACAACTGTCATGCTAATCACATTAGTGCATGTTAGCTCAACTGTCCCGGTATAGGAACACAGATCCCGTAGAGGTTTTATAACTTTCAAAACAGAATTACTTTCCCATTGTTCCTCAGCTATAGTGTATGACATAACATATTCTAGCTCTTAGTCTGTACTTTTGTAAAAATGTAAAAATGTAAAAAACAAGACCGAATCGAGCCAGTCGGTCACATCTCTATGACCCTACCTCCAGTGGTACTTTGTGGTTTAGTACGTTACCCTGCGTCACCACTTCATTGCTCCAGACCAGCGCAATGGGGAGTTAGAGGAATGATTATGCTTTTGGGTCCTCTTGTGTATCTAACTGACAATGAATGGGCAACATAAACCTAAATAGAAATGGATAATTGTGCATGAATTCAGTATTACTTACTAAAACTGTTGTTACTTTAAGGATTTTATTATTTTATTTTGCTCTTACTGTAGTACTGCCTGAGTGGTGCAATGATCTAAGACACTTCATAGCAATGCAAGCTACATTTGCTGGTTTAATATTTGTGCCTGCCTCAACTGTGAGACCCATGAGATGACTGTAGGTTTTTGATTTCTCTCCCTCTACAAACAGAAATAAATAATTCTAAATAACAAACTGGCTTTATTAACAAATTAGTAACAATGTCCCACCCCATGTTCAACAATGGCCTTTTTCTCGCTCATTTTACATTATTTGAAAACAAAATCATCTCCAAAATATATTTTTTAAACAAAGTGACTGTTATTATTATTAATTTAGGACTATATAAAAGCCAATTGGATATTCTCACAGATATATTATTAACCCTGTTATTAGCAGGACAATATATATTCGTATGGCTCCCGAGTGGCGCACAATGTGATTGCTTTGCAGTTCTCCCGCTGTATCCACTGAAATCGTGCGAGGTCCAAGGCACAAGGGCAGGGGGCATGGGATGGGCCGCAGAGCTGCGCACAGAAAACAGACCTAGCCTATGGAGAAGGGAGTAGGGGTGGACCCTCGCCCCGCCACACTGGGTAGCATAGAGCAACACTTTAAGGAGCATTGCACGAATAATAATAACTAAGGAAACATTCCCGCTGTTCTAGCAGGTATCTGGACAATAGACTTGCCTAGATGGAGGGTAGGGGGAGAATTCTATCATCAAATGTATTTCTAAGTTAAGTATTATTATGATGTATCACATCTGACCATGATTGGGAGTCCCATAGGGCAGCGTACAATTTAGTTGTTTTTATTGTACCAGGCAAGTAGGAACAGTTTGTTTAACGGCCTTATTCGAACGACAGATTTTTACCTTGTCGGCTCGGGGATTCAATCTCTAATCAAATCAAAGTTTAGTTGTCACGTGCGCTGTATACAACAGGTGTAGACCTTACAGTGAAATGCTTACTTACAGGCTCTAACCAACAGTGCAAAAAAGGTATTAGGTGAACAATAGGTAAGTAAATAAATTAAACAACAGGAAAAAGACAGTGAAAAATAACATTAGCGAGGCTATAACAGTAGCAAGGCTACATACAGGCACCGATTAGTTGGGCTGATTGAGGTAGTATGTACATGTAGACATGGTTAAAGTGACTATGCATATATGATAAACAGAGAGTAGCAGTGGCGTATAAGAGGGGTTGGCGGGTGGTGGGTGGCGGGACACAATGCAGATAGCCAGGTTAGCCAATGTGCTGGGGCACTGGTTGGTTGGGCCAATTGAGGTAGTATGTACATTAATGTATAGTTAAAGTAACTATGCATCTATGATAAACAGAGAGTAGCAGCAGCATAAAACAGGAGTTGTGGGGGGGCACACAATGCAAATAGACAGGGTAGCCATTTGAAT
Source organism: Oncorhynchus tshawytscha (assembly GCF_018296145.1). Lineage (NCBI taxonomy): Eukaryota > Metazoa > Chordata > Actinopteri > Salmoniformes > Salmonidae > Oncorhynchus > Oncorhynchus tshawytscha. Next base: position 13,955,629 of record NC_056443.1, read on the forward strand.
ACCTGTTCAGGAATCTTGTGGCTTGGGAGTAAAAACTGTTGAGAAGCCTTTTTGTCCTAGACTTGGCACTCTGGTACTGCTTGCCAAGCGGTAGTAGAGAGAACAGTCTATGACTGGGGTGGCTGGAGTCTTTGACAATTTTTAGGGCCTTACTCTGACACCACCTGGTGTAGAGGTCCTGGATGGCAGGCAGCATAGCCCCAGTGATGTAATGGGCCGTTCGCACTACCCTCTGTAGTGCCTTGCAGTCGGAGGCATAGCAATTGCCGTACCAGGCAGTGATGCAACCAGGATGCTCTCGATGTTGCAGCTGTGGAACCTTTTGAGGATCTCAGGACCCATGCCAAATCTTTTTAGTTTCCTGGGGGGAAATAGGTTTGGTGCCCTCTTCACGACTGTCTTGGTGTGTTTGGACGATTCTAGTTTGTAGGTGATGTGGACACCAAGGAACTTGAAGCTCTCAAACCTGCTCCACTACAGCCCCGTCGATGAAAATGGGGACGTGCTCGGTCCTCCTTTTCCTGTAGTCCACAATCGTCTCCTTAGTCTTGGTTACGTTGAGGGATGGGTTGTTATTCTAGCACCACCCTGCCAGGTCTCTGACCTCCTCCCTGTAGACTGTCTCAATTTTGTCGGTGATCAGGCCTACTACTGATGTGTTGTCTGCAAACTTAAGGATGGTGTTGGAGTCGTGCCTGGCCATGCAGTCGTGGGTGAACAGGGAGCACAGGAGGGAACAGAGCACGCACCCCTGGGGGGCTCCAGTGTTGAGGATCAGCGTGGCATATGTGTTGCTACCTACCCTCACCACCTGGGGGTGACCCGTCAGGAAGTCCAGGATCCTGTTGCAGAGGGAGGAGATGTTTAGTCCCAGGATCCTTAGCTTAGTGATGAGCTTTCAGGGTACTATGGTGTTGAATGCTGAGCTGTAGTCAATGAATAGCATTCTCACATAGGTGTTCATTTTCTCCAGTTGGGAAAGGGTAGTGTGGAGTGCAATAGAGATTGCATCATCTGTGGATCTGTTGGGCGGGATGCAAATAGGAGTGGCTCTAGGGGTTCTGGGATAATGGTGTTGTGAGCCTACATGCATTTCAATACACTTCATGGCTATGGACGTGAGTGCTATGGGTCTGTAGTCATTTTGGCAGATTGCCTTCGTGTTCTTGGGCACAGGGACTATGGTGGTCTGCTTTGAAACATGTTGGTATTACAGACTCAATCAGGGACATGTTGAAAATGCCAGTGAAGACACTTGCCAGTTGGTCAGCACATGCCAGGAGCACACGTCCTGGTAATCTGTCTTGCCTTGCAGCCATGTAAATGTTGACCTGTGTCTTACTCAAGTCGGCTACGGATAGCGTGATCACACAGTCGTCTGGAACAGCTGATGCTGTAGTCTGTAATAGTTTGTAAGCCCTCTCCAACATAAGACGAGCATCGGAGCCGGTGTAGTACAATTCAGTCTTAGCCCTGCATTGATGCTTTGCCTGTTTGATGGTTCATCGGAGGGCATAGCGGGATTTCTTATAAGCTTCCGTGTTTGAGGCCTGCACCTTGAAAGTGGTAGTTCTACCCTTTAGCTACCCTTTAGCTCAGTGCGAATGTTGCCTGCAATCCATGGCTTCTGGTTGGGGTATGTATGTACAGTCACTGATGCACTTATTGTTAAAGCCAGTGACTGATGTGGTGTACTCCTCGATGCCATCGGAAGAATCCCGGAACATGTTCCTGTCTGTGATTGCTAAACAGTCCTGTAGTTTAGCATCTGCTTCATCTGACCACTTTTTTATAGACCAAGTCACTGGTGCTTTAGTTTTTGCTTGTAAGCAGTAATCAGGAGGATAGAATTGTGGTCGGATTTACCAAATGGAGGGAGAGCTTTGTATGTGTCTCTGTGTGTGGAGTACAGGTGATCTAGAATTTTTTTTTCTCTGGTTTCCTGATTGCTTATTTCATTATACAGCTGACTGAGTGTGGTCTTAGTGCCAGCCTCCTTCTGTGGTGGTAAATAAACAGCCACAAAAAAGTATAGCTGAAAACTCTCTAGGTAAGTACTGTGGCCTGCAATTTATCACAAGATATTCTACTTCAAGCGAGCAAAATCTAGAGACTTCCTTAGATTTCGTGCACCAGCTGGTGTTAACAAATATGCACAGACCGCTCCCCCTCGTCTTACCGGAGTGTGCTGTTCTATCTTGCCGGTGCAGCGTATGTCCCGCTAGCTGAAAATCCATGTCATCATTCAGCCACAATTCCGTAAAACATAAGATATTACGTTGTTTGATTTCCCGTTGGTAGGATATTCGTGATCGTAACTCGTCTAATTTATTGTCCAATGATTGCATGTTGGCAAGTAATATTGACGTTAACAGCAGCTTTCCCTCTCGCCTTCTGCAGATCCTAACAAGGCACCCTGCTCTGTGTCATCTGTACCAATCTAACAACATTTTGGTTACTTGAAAATGCTCTAACCACTAGGCTACCTGCCACCCCAAAATTGGCCCAGCTTTTCTCTCTCTCTAAAAACAGAAATAAATGTTTTGGCCTTTGCAAATATTATTTTGGCCTGTATTCAGATTACAATTGCTCACTTTCATTTTTTTGGAAATTAAATAACCTCACGCTGCTCTGAGTCAAGCATGGGGACTGGTCTTGATAACTCAATGAGTCTTTTATTTTCACTGAATCTCCGAATTAGACTAGAATTAGAAAATTAGGGTGTAGAAATGTTATGCTCTTAGTGTAACCTTTATTATCTAGGCAAGTCAGTTAATCTCTTGATTCTAGCCATCCCGGATCCGGGATCGTGAATACAGCCTCAAGCTCATTACCATAACGCAACGTTAACTATTCATGAAAATCGCAAATGAAATGAAATAAATATGCTAGCTCTCAAGCTTAGCCTTTTGTTAACAACACTGTCAGATTTTCAAAATATGCTTTTCAACCATAGCAAACAAGCATTTGTGTAACAGTATTGATAGCTAGCGTAGCATTTAGCATTAGCATCAGCAGGCAACATTTTCACAAAAACCAGAAAATCATTCAAATAAAATAATTTACCGTTGAAGAACTTCGGATGTTTTCAATGAGGAGACTCTCAGTTAGATAGCAAATGTTCAGTTTGTCCTGAAAGATTATTTGTTTAGGAGAAATCGCTCCGTTTGGTGTGTCATGTTTGACTACCAAAAAAAACGAAAATTCAGTCATCAAAACGCCAAATTTTTTCCAAATTAACTCCATAATATCGACTGAAACATGATAAACGTTGTTTAGAATCAATCCTCAAGGTGTTTTTCACATATCTCTTCGATGATATATCGTTCGTGGAAGTGTGTGTTCTCTTCTGAATCTCATGGGAAAATGCCTCCAGTTGAAGATTACGCAATAATTGACACAAAGGACACCGGGCGGACCCCTGGTAAATGTAGTCTCTTATGGCCAATCTTCCACTGATATGCCTACAAATACATCACAATGCTGCCGACAACTTGGGGAAAAGACAGAAAGGGCAGGCTCATTCCTGGCGCACTCACAGCCATATAAGGAGACAATGGAAAACAGAGCCTCAAAAATTCTGCTCATTTCCTGTTTGAAGTTTCATCTTGGTTTCGCCTGTAGCATAAGTTCTGTGGCACTCACAGATAACATCTTTGCAGTTTTGGAAACGTCAGAGTGTTTTCTTTCCAAAGCTGTCAATTATATGCATAGTCGAGCATCTTTTCGTGACAAAATATTGCGCTTAAAACGGGCACGTTTTATTATCCATAAATTAAAAGAGCGCCCCCTATATCCAAGAAGTTAAGAACCAAATCTTATTTACAAGGACAGCCTTCCCCTTCTCCCGGTCGGGAGTCTCACACGTGACCATACGACACGGGGATTCTTTGAGTAAATAGCCCAGTACTGTACTCCCGACAGTCACGTTGTACAGCGCCATATTTTATGTTCCATCCTAACAGAAACCCAGTGGGGTTTTTGTTTTTCTTGGAATAGAAAAACCAAAATATTAATAAAGCAAGTACCAGTCAAAAGTTTGGACACACCTACTCATTCCAGGGTTTGTCTTTATTTGGACTATTTTCTACATAGAATAATAATGAGACACCATAACTACGAAATAACACACATGGAATCAGTTAAAGGTTGAACCACTGTACATACTAGAGGTCGACCGATTAATCAGAATGGACGATTAATTTGGGCCGATTTCAAGTTTTCATAACAATCAGAAATTGGTATTTTGGGCGCCGATTTCCGATAATTTTTTTAATTACAAAGAAAATGCTTTTCTAAATACCCTTTATTTAACTAGGCAAGTCAGTTAAGAACACATTCTTATTTTCAAAGACTGCCTAGGAACTATGGGTTAACTGCCTTGTTCAGGGGCAGAATGACAGATTTTCACCTTGTCAGCTCAGGGGTTCCAATCTTGCAACCGCATAGTTAAATAGTCCAACGCTCTAACCATTGCACTCCACGAGTAGGACTCTACGCGAATGCAGTAGAAGCCAATGGAAATTGCTAGCTATCATTAAACTTATCTTATAAAAAACTATCAATCATAATCACTAGTTATAACTACTAATCCAGTTTAGCAGGCAATATTAACCAGGTGAAATTGTGTCATTTCTCTTGCGTTCATTGCACGCAGAGTCAGGGTATATGCAAGTTTGGGCTGCCTGGCTCATTGCGACCTAATTTGCCAGAATTTTACGTAATTATGACATACATTGAAGGTTGTGCAATGTAACAAGAATATTTAGACTTAGGGATGCCACCCGTTAGATAAAATACCGAACCGTTCCGTATTTCACAGAAATAATAAATGTTTTGTTTTCGAAATGATAGTTTCCGGATTTGATCATATTATTGACCAAAGGCTCATATTTCTGCGTGTTATTATGTTATAATTAAGTCTGATTTGATAGAGCAGTCTGACTGAGTAGCAGTAGGCCCGTAATCATTCATTCAAACAGCACTTTTGTGAGTTTTGCCAGCAGCTCTTCGCAAGCACAGTGCTGTTAATGATTTCAAGCCTATCAGCCCAATGGCTGTTGTAACCAATGTGAAATGGCTAGCTAGTTAGCTGGGAGTGCGCTAATACTGTTTCAAACGTCACTCGCTTTTAGATTTGGAGTAGTTATTCCCCTTGCGGCTTTGGTGGAGCGATGGGTAACGATGCTTTGAGTGTGGCTGTTGTCGATGTGTTCCTGGTTCGAGCCCAGGTAGGGGTGAGGAGGGGGACGGAAGCTATACTGTTACACTGGCAATACTATAGTGCCAATAAGAACATCCAATAGTCAAAGGTATATGAAATACAAATGGTATAGAGAGAAATAGTCCTATAAATACTATATTAACAACAACCTAAAACCTCTTACCTTGGAATATTGAAGTCTCATGTTAAAAGGAACCACTAACTTTCATATGTTCTCATGTTCTGAGCAAGGAACTTAAACGTTAGCTTTTTTACATGGCACATATTTTACATGGCACACATTTTTACATGGCACATATTACTTTCTTCTCCAAACCTTTGTTTTTGCATTATTTAAATCAAATTGAACATGTTTCATTATTTATTTGAGGCTAAATTGATTTTATAGATGTTTTATATTAAGTTAAAATAAGTGTTAATTGAGTATTGTTGTAATTGTCATTATTACAAATAAAAAAAATACAAAAATAAATGGCCGATTAACCGGTATCGGCTTTTTTGGTACTCCAATAATCGGTATCGGTATCGGCATTGAAAAATCATAACAGGTCGACCTCTAGTACATACATTTGGAAACTACACTCACCGTAACCAGAATACTTAGCACCCTAACAACCGCTCATTTGGATTAGAAATGCAACATATACAATGCTCAAAGAAATAAAGGGAACACTTAAACAACACAATGTAACTCCAAGTCAATCACACTTCTGTGAAATCAAACTGTCCACTTAGGAAGCAACACTGATTGACAATACATTGCACATGCTGTTGTGCAAATGGAATAGACAACAGGTGAAAATTATAGGCAATTAGCAAGACACCCCCAATAAAGGAGTGGTTCTGCAGGTGGTGACCACAGACCACTTCTCAGTTCCTATGCTTCCTGGCTGATGTTTTGGTCACTTTAGAATGCTGGCGGTGCTTTCACTCTAGTGGTAGCATGAGACGGTGTCTTCAACCCACACAAGTGGCTCAGGTAGTGCAGCTCATCAAGGATTGCACATCAATGTGAGCTGTGGCAAGAAGGTTTGCTGTGTCTGTCAGCGTAGTGTCCAGAGCATGGAGGCACTACCAGGAGACAGGCCAGTACATCAGGAGACGTGGAGGAGGCTGTAGGAGGGCAACAACCCAGCAGCAGGACCGCTACCTCCGCCCTTGTGCAAGGAGGAGCAGGAGGAGCACTGCCAGAGCCCTGCAAAATGACCTCCAGCAGGCCACAAATGTGCACGTGTCTGCTCAAACGGTCAGAAACAGACTCCATGAGGGTGGTATGAGGGCCCGACGGCCACAGGTGGGGGTTGTGCTTACAGCCCAACACCGTGCAGGATGTTTGGCATTTGCCAGAGAACAACAAGATTGGCAAATTCACCACTGGCGCCCTGTGCTCTTCACAGATGAAAGCAGGTTCACACTGAGCACATGTGACAGACGTGACAGAGTCTGGAGACGCCGTGGAGAACGTTCTGCTGCCTGCAACATCCTCCAGCATGACCGGTTTGGCGGTGGGTCAGTCATGGTGTGGGGTGGAATTTCTTTGGGGGACAAGCACAGCCCTCCATGTGCTCGCCAGAGGTATCCTGACTGCCATTAGGTACCGAGATGAGATCCTCAGAACCCTTGTGAGACCATATGCTGGTGCGGTTGGCCCTGGGTTCCTCCTAATGCAAGACAATGCTAGACCTCATAAGGCTGGAGTGTGTCAGCAGTTACTGCAAGAGGAAGGCATTGATGCTATGGACTGGCCCCCCCGTTCCCCAGACCTGAATCCAATTGAGCACATCTGGGATATCATGTCTCGCTCCATCCACCACCACAGACTGTCGCTCCATCCTGCACCACAGAATGTCCAGGAGTTGGCTGATGCTTTAGTCCAGGTCTGAGAGGAGATCCCTCAGGAGACCATCCGCCACCTCATCAGGAGCATGCCCAGGCGTTGTAGGGAGGTCATACAGGCACGTGGAGGCCACACACACTACTGAGCCTCATTTGGACTTGCTTTTTTTTGAGCAGTTTATTTATGCGTAGATGTCTTTCTCTGTTGTCTCTCTGTTTAAAACCACTCGATCTGTCTATGGGGCGTGGTTTGATGTAAGTCTCTGGTTGTCCAACAGAGGTCACAATGTCCTTAGTTGTAGGCCTCTTTAGTTTTGGAGTGTTTATTAGAATATACACTTCAGGTGTACCACATGGCAAATGTCCTAGACTACTTTCCAAGCACCGCTGCAGACTGAATGTTCTGGTTTAGTCTTTACCTTCATTCAGGTTGAGAGTTTGAGGGTCTTACCATTTTCAGCATTTTTAGCCATTTTTAGACCACATGGTCTGTTCTTGTAGTTTTAATAATTTCTACGTGTGGGCCACGTCCTCACATTCTCTGGTCTAATGTAAATGTCATTAGCGAGTCCTTTTAAGCACTCTGGCCTTGGAGGGCGTTCCGCCATGTTGACACGAACTCTGAGCTCACTTGGGCGTGGCTACTGAGTGGGCACAAGTTTGCATGAAAGACAATTCTAATTTAGAAGGCTAAAATCACATTGCTATCTTCACAAGAGCATTCTCATATTTAATCATATAATTTTTACAACATTTAGATCTAAACCTGATATATACAGTGTGAAAGCTGTTAACCTCTCTAGGGTATGTGGGACGCTGGCCAACATCCAGTGAGATTGCAGAGCGCCAAATTCAAATACAGAAATACTCATTATAAAAATTCAGAAAAGATACAACTAATTTACATAGGTTTAAAGATTAACTTCTTGTGAATCCAACCACGGTGTCAGATTTTTGAAAATGCTTTACGGCGAAAGCATACCTTATAATTATTTGAGAACATAGCCCAGCAGACAAATCATTTCAAACAGTAACCAGCCAGGTAGAAGAGTTACACAAGTCAGAAATAAAGATGAAATGAATCACTTACCTTTGATGATCTTCATATGGTTGCACTCAGAAGACATTCATTTATTCAATAAATGTTCCTTTTGTTCGATAAAGTCTCTCTTTATATCCGAAAACCTCCGTTTTGTTCGTGTTTTCTTCAGTAATCCATAGGCTCAAACGCAGTCACAAAAAAATCTAAATTGTATCCGTAAAGTTCATAGAAACATGTCAAACGATGTTTATATTTAATCCTCAGGTTGTTTTTAGCCAAAATAATCGATATTATTTCACCCGGATAATAACGTTGTCAATATAAAAGGTAAACAAGAAAGGCACTCTCTCAGTCGTTCGCATGAAAAAGCTCTGTAACACAGGAGGGTCCACTCATTCAGACTGGTCTTACTCCCTCATTTATCAGAATACAAGCCTGAAACTTCTTGAAATTTCTGAAGACTGTTGACATCTAGTGGAAGGCATAAGAACTGCAATTTATTAAGTCCTAAGTCAATGGATACTGTAATGGCATTAAATAGTAAACTTTTAAAAAACAAATCCTACTTCCTGAAATGATTTTTCTCAGGTTTTCGCCTGCCAAATCAGTTATGTTATACTCACAGACATTATTTTAACAGTTTTGGAAACTTTAGAGTGGTTTCTATCCAAATCTACTAATTATATGCATATCCTATCTTCTGGACCTGAGTAGAAGGCAGTTTAATTTGGGCACGCTTTTCATCCAAGATTCCAAATGCTGCCCCCCACCATAGAGAAGTTAAAGTTAATGTTTCCATTATAACGTCTGTCTGATCATTTTAATGACATCACAAAATAGACTTACATTTTCCATATTGCATTTCTCATCATTCCCAACATTCGGATGTTTATATACAGTGCGGAGAACAAGTATTTGATACACTGACAATTTTGCAGGTTTTCCTACTTACAAAGCATGTAAAGGTCTATAATTTTTTATCATAGGTACATTTCAACTGTGAGAGACTGAATCTAAAACAAAAATCCAGAAAATCACATTGTATGATTTTTAAGTAATGAATTTGCATTTATTGCATGATGTAAGTATTTGATACATCAGACAAGCAGAACTTAATATTTGGTTCAGAAACCTTTGTTTGCAATAGTTCTTGACCAGGTTTGCACACACAGCAGCAGGGATTTTGGCCTACTCCTCCATACAGACCTTCTCTAGATCCTTCAGTTTTCAGGGCTGTCGCTGGGCAATACGGACTTTCAGCGCCCTCCAAAGATTTTCTATTGGGTTCAGGTCTGGAGACTGGCTAGGCCGCTCCAAGATCTTGAGATGCTTCTTACGGAGCCACTCCTTAATTGCCCTGGCTGTGTGTTTCGGGTCGTTGTCATGCTGGAAGACCCAGCCACGACCCATCTTCAATGGGGGAAGGAGGTTGTTGGCCAAGATCTCGCGATCTCGCGATGCCCCATCCATCCTCCCCTCAATACGGTGCAGTCGTCCTGTCCCCTTTGCAGAAAAGCATCCCCAAAGAATGATGTTTCCACCTCCATGCTTCACGGTTGGGATGGTGCTGTTGGGGTTGTACTCATCCTTCTTTTTTCTCCAAACACGGTCGAGTGGAGTTTAGACCAAATAGCTCTATTTTTGTCTCATCAGACCACATTACCTTCTCCCATTCCTCCTCTGGATCATCCAGATGGTCATTGGCAAACGTCAGACGGGCCTTGACATGCGCTGGCTTGAGCAGAGGCACTTTGCGTGCGCTGCAGGATTTGAATCCATGACGGCGTAATGTGTTACTAATGATTTTCTTTGAGACTGTGGTCCCAGCTCTCTTCAGGTCATTGACCAGGTCCTGCCGTGTAGTTCTGGGCTGATCCCTCACCTTCCTCATGATCATTGATGCCCACGAGGTGAGATCTTTCATGGAGCCTCAGACCGAGGGTGATTGACCGTCTGTTACAGGAATTTAATTCCTCTGTTCTATACCCAATTAAACACTCTGCCAATTCATAAGAATGTGTAAGACCCTTATTTTATAGAAATGGACAGAGCCCGGTCTTAAAGTCAAATAGCAGCCTTTATTCACGAGAGTACTGAACACGATACAGGTTACCACAGGTTATAAACTGAAAATGACGTCATTAGTTCCAGTACCAACCCGTGCCATCTCCGTTCCAGCACAAAGGATGTATCTCAAGCCTTCCCACATCCGTCTCCCTACCAATTTAATATAATTTACGAGCCAAGGCCTTCTCGTGTAGATAAGCATTCTAGCCAGTCTGAAGATATCGTTCATTCATTCCTACCAAGGAACAGACGGTCATTGTTCTAACTCTTGACAACATTCACAGACATTATATTCAGTACTGGGATCAAGAAAGAAAACTCATACATATACAGAATAGTACATATACAGTAACATAATAGTATTCAGATTAGTACATATACAGTAACATAATATTATTCTGATTAGTCAGTCCTGATTGAAATGTATACATAATTAGTCATCATTGATAAAAATTCCCTTAACATAGCCACCCTTTGAGTAAATGTTATACATCCAATCACACATGCTATATTGTAATATTAAAAAGCCTATTTCTATTTTTATTAGAGATATTTCTTGTCATCAAAACATCACCTAAACATAACCCACTACTAGCATTCGCCATGACTGTTTTTAATTTTTTTAAGGCCTACATCAGAATCATATCTCTTCTTATCAGGATTTTCGTTACAATCTTCATTAAAAAAAACAGTCTAATATTGAAACAGGATACAACCTAGCCTCCCTACACATCAAAACTGGTCTCCTCAAACATAAATTCCCCGCAAATGAAGGATCCAGATTCGTCCACTTGTTCTGTAGACATGCATTCAGCACTCCACGGGTCAGAACCTGGAATCCACTGGTACCTCACCATCTATTGTCATCGATTTCTCCAGAGTCCTGGAAATAAGGCCTCGTACACAGGGAATTAGACAACAGCCCCATAAAACTAAAACAGTCACAGGTTAATGTAGCCCATAATACAGTGATCATAATATTTTTTCAATTTTCCGAACATACTATCAAATCAATTAGTCAGAGAAGTATCCACCCCAGAGTTTTCTGCCAAACCGTGAGCCAGGGTGGTCAAACCAGCTGAGGCTTCGGGCACTGATTCGTCCGGAGCTGTGTTATTTGGGATGTAAGCACAAACATGGTCCTGATAATCACGCATACTTCTCCCTTTTCAGCCAATAACATATCTAATGCAATTCTATTCTGCCAAGCCATCAGGCTGGTTGCTTCAGTCTGTTCTGCAAAACCTTTAATAGCATCTCTGGTATAATTGTTAAAGCGCTGTTGATTATAATAAATATAATTAATCCAGTCCACGTTCTTATTGAGAGTAGACCACCCGGAAATGCTTAACTCTAATCCTGCTATGATCTGATTTCTTGCTTTGAACTCATCTGGCACCCCCCGTGGAACCCCAATGTTATCAAAGTTTACTTTGTCATCAAGAGATAAACTTCATGTCTCGGTGTTGAATGAGTGTGAAAGGCATTCCCAAATGTACAAGGGAGCATAATCCTGTCCAATCTGCCGGTAAAACCTCGCCCTGACATAATTTCCCAAGAGCACTGTACCGGGCCAAACGGTAATAATCTCCTCCAGTCATTGTAAAGGGAGGAACCTGTGGATATAAATAGTGCAAGTCAATGCAACTGTCATTATCTGGCATTCCTGCTTTCGCGAACAGCTTTACCATACTGGCCTAAACTCCTCTACCCAGAACCGTACTAGGGTGTCGACCAAGACCTGGTCATATCCATCATACCACAACCCTAGATCCTCCTTCATTACTGTTTAAAGGGTTAGGCGTGTCTTTATGCAATACATCCCTCTCTCCGGATTACATTCAAAAACTCTAACCTTCACTATACTCCACCTCCTTCCATACTGGGTGAGTGGATTCATATAGCCCTCTCTCTCCAAATGAGCTATGACCCATGTCCACGATCAATATGGGGACCTGCACCGATATATACCATAATGGCTCAGAGTCCTAGACTGCCATGTAGTTAGAGACCCCATTTGGTCTACATAAAAATCCATTGAGAGATCATTCCCAACCTCTACTCTAACTTCCTGTCTACCCAGATCTAGGGATCTCTTATGCTTGTTTTGGAACAAAATCCTCATCGTCTAAACCATGGGTCAAATTACCACTCTCCGCATACTCAGGTAGGATGTGCAGTATCAGGAATATGGCACCCACGATAAGACAGCTCAGACGAACAGCTTCCATGTGAAGCCCCACCCTCTCCCCGAGAACACATCACTAGCAAGAGCCTTAATCCTTACAATAATCCTAAATCACCACAGATGTCCTATATTCCTGTTAAATTTAATACCATTTAAAAAAAACTCCTAATAGTTAAACAGAGCCAAAACAAATGCTAACCATATCAAAATCCTTCCTACACTTATAAGCTCTTTTCTTCAGGGATCCTCAGTATTCTCTGACAATAACATGAATTTAATATATGTTGCATAGTGTGGAATACCTTATCTACAGTAATTTATCACCTCTATTTATTCTCAATGATAAATATAATTGTTTTCTGTTGTAATATCAAATCCATAATAGCCAATTCAAAAACTTCACAACTAATATTGTAAAACAGAATCCTGAAACACTTTCTCTTCAGTGATTCAAACAATAATTCTGAACCCCAAACTAAAATTCCATTATAATTAATTTACCTTAAAATGAGTAACCCAACTGACCACAATTCATTATACAAATGGCTCTCCCCCGGGGCTGATCAGACCCCAAAAGATAGCCATGATAAGGTCAATAGGTCATGCCACCCTTTTATAGTCATGTTCCATACTACCTTAGACATATTATAACCCTTTATCCTTAAAATAAATAAAAAATTCACTTGTGTAATTAAAACTCATAAAATAACTCATAAAGTTCCATATGTGAGCGTGCCTCTTTAAAATACCTTTGCACTAAAACAAATAGTCCTAACAAATGTTTTATGTGTATATATTTGCAAACCTTAATGGATAATCAAAACTTCCAGGCCTTTTTCAATTTGGTCGTTTATGGCCGCTATCTCAGCCACTCTCCCCAAGATTATAATCCCAGGAAACCCAGAAGAACACAACCCGCCTAACTAGCATTCACTATGCTACTTCGATTCAGAAACTCAAAAGTGAACTATAAACTAAACCTAATGATAATTCCCCTTTGACTCAAATCATTAATCATAAGTTTTACACAACGTCTATGTATATGTTTACTTAAATGAACATGCTACCCTTAGATACAATTAACCTGATAACATTATTATCAAATGTATTACTTTTTCCCTCTGCCGCAAATGTCGTACATTTCTCAGTGTACAAAATCCGTAATTTAATCCCAGATATTTAATAAAAATGCAATCGCATTCTCCCATGGCTCCTTCAACTTACATATTTTAGATAACTTCCATCCGTCCCGGAATAAGGAATCGTACTTAAACACACCAGAATACAATGTTTAACTAAGTTAAATCAAACCCTAAAATTGACCATAACCAGTAACCAAATAATCAAACCACTTTTATCAGCAAAAAAAAAAACTATACAAGCGCACTACTATAATGCTTCAGATGACAAAGACTCACGTTTACATCTGCTAGTTCCTCAAGAAAAAAAACTTGCCCCTGTTACAGATGTCTACGTATCAGGGGAAAAGCTCAAATAACCAAATCTAACCTAGCTAATTTCCCAAAACATATGCAATTATGTTTTTCTATAGAGGTTGCTTTTCCACATTAATACCCTAACATTGTTCCACATAATGGAAACAGTGCTCAAATTCACTGGTGTTACATAAACATTCAAACCAGGAATCAATAACCATCAGAATCCATTATCACAATGTTTTACGATTCAGACATCCAGTCTCCCTTTCTCATAGCCTAATACAGTCCAAATAAACGCCACAAATCTATGATGCCCACCTAGCGAATCAGCTGCTAGTTTTTAACATCTTTCCTGACAACTCAAACTACTTTTAAAAATGTATTTGGAAATTTTTATCAACTTCTGAAAAGTGACTCAAAACAATAATGCACGCATTTTCCTTCTAAAAGACGAAATTTTTGGGGCTGACTCTCGGGCTTCCATCCGCGTCGCCGTGCTGCCTCATACCAGCGCCTCTCCGCTTTCGCCGCCTCCAGTTCTTCTTTGGGGCGGCGATATTCTCCAGGCTGAGCCCAGGGTCCTTCTCCGTCCAATTCGTCCTCCCATGTCCATTCCTCTCGCTGCTCCTGCTGCCGTTTCTCCTGCTGCACCTTGGGGCGGCGACACTCCCCTGGCTTTGCCCAAGGTCCTCTCCCGTCGAGGATTTCTTCCCAAGTCCAGAAGTCCTTATTACGCTGCTCCTGCTGCTGCCCATTACCACGCCGCTTGTTCCTGTTGATTCTGTAAGGGTTTTCCTGTGGTGAAGGAGAAGCGGACCAAAATGCAGCATGGTGGTTATTTATGTTCTTTAATAAAAGAACTAGACATGAAATAACTAACAAAACAATAAATGTGCGAAAACCTAAACAGTCCTATCTGGTGCAAACACAGAGACAGGAACAGTCACCCACAAACACACAGTGAAACCCAGGCTACCTAAGTATGCTTCTCAATCAGAGACAACTAATGACACCTGCCTCTGATTGAGAACCATCCTAGGCTGAAATATAGAAATACCCAAAACCTAGAAAAACAAACATAGACTGCCCACCCAACTCAAGCCCTGACCATACTAAATAAATACAAAACAAAGGAAATAAAGGTCAGAACGTGACAAACTGTCTCGTCTTTGACTTAGTATTTTAATTACGACTCTATTCCCAATACGTTATTCACTTGTCTAATTAAAACTCCTAATAATCCATATGTGAGTGTACCCCTTTAAGATATCTTGTCTCTGGGAACAGGGAAATCCCCTTAACCCAAACTTTTACGACAACAACAAAACCTAATAATTATGATAATCCCTTCACATCATTCGTTTTAAATCCCTCAATGTTTCATGTAACTCATTCAGTCTATCTTCAAATTGTCATCCCAAAATATTTTATACACTGCCATACACTCAAACCACTGTGATAAACGTGCACTGTCCCTTTAAGATAAGACATTTACTTGTTCCCCGTAATGAAAACAGATAGTGTTTTTAGAATACGTTAACTTCTTGTTCGAATTCACTGGCGTTACCTAACCAAAAATCAATACTCGGGAAAACAATCACAACTTTTTACGATTAAACTATTCTTACCTATTTTATAGTCCAAAGTGTTGCACTATATAGCCCCATTGAATGCCTAGCAATTCTGTTGCTAGCTGTAGCATCTTTTCAGACTATCCTTACGATATTTAGCTCCTTTTAAAAAAAGCCACTTTTAGCCACTTTTGAAAAGTAACTCTAAGCTATAATGCACACATTTTCACTCTAAATGCCACAAACCATTTTCTCTTTTTAAATTTATCGTATATCCGTCGATTCATAAAAATATAACATCCTGGTTATCGTATCACTCTGTTATTCCCTACAGAGTAGCGTAGTGGTTAGAGCGTTGGACTAGTAACTGGAAGGTTGCAAGTTCAAACCCCTGAGCTGGCAAGGTATAAACCTGTCGTTCTGCCCCTGAACAGGCAGTTAACCCACTGTTCCTAGGCCGTCATTGAAAATAAGAATTTGTTCTTAACTGACTTGCCTGGTATAATAAATGAATTTAACTTTAGGTGACTTGTCTGTCTGACTATGTGTGTGTCTCTTTTATTGAAATCTTATCAATAGCTTTGACTGTTGAATCAGATATTAGGTCTTACCTTACAACTATAAGCTCAGGGGTTGTAAATCATCATTGATAAAAATTCCCTTAACACCGTCATCTTCAACTTCTTCCATTTTCTAATAATTATCCCTACAGTTGTTGCCTTCTCACCAAGCTGCTTGCCTATTGTACTGTAGCCCATCCCAGCCTTGTGCAGGTCTACAATTTTATCTCTGATGTCCTTACACAGCTCTCTGGTCTTGGCCATTGTGGAGAGGTTTGATTGCTTGTGTGGACAGGTGTCTTTTATACAGGTAACGAGTTCAAACATGTGCAGTTAATACAGGTAATGAGTGGAGAACAGGAGGGATTCTTAATGAAAAACTAAGAGCTCGGTGAGAGACGGAATTCTTACTGGTTGGTAGGTGATCAAATACTAATGTCATGCAATAAAATGCAAATTAATTACTTAAAAATCATACAATGTGATTTTCTGGATTTTTGTTTTAGGTTCCATCTCTCACAGTTGAAGTGTACCTAAAATTACAGACCTCTACATGCTTTCTAAGTAGGAAAACCTGCAAAATCAGCAGTGTATCAAATACTTGTTCTCCCCACTGTATATTGTCCCAGTGTCCAATATTTGATTAAGTTTTGGGCAGCACGAGTCTCTCGGTAACAAAGGGATTTTTACCTTCCCTAGTACTGCAGGGCAAGAGAGAGAAAGTTTACAAATGGCTGTCATAAAACCATGCCAACTCCCCCCTATCTCCTCTCTGGCTCTGTCAGCCATGTGCCGAGCTGATCTGGCACCTTTGATCCTCACCAAGGAGAGAGAGAGTCGTGACAGAGGCCACTGTGTTCTTAGGGATCTTCAATGCTGCAGAAATGTTTTGGTAACACTTCCCCAGATCTGTGCCGACACAATCCTGTCTCGGAGCTCTATGGACAATTACTTCGACCTCATGGCTTGGTTTTTGCTCTGACATGCACTGTCAACTGTGGGACCTTTATGTAGACAGATATGTGCCTTTCCAAATCATGTCCAATCATTTGAATATACTACAGGTTGACTCCATTCAAGTTTTATAAACATCTCAAGCATGATCAATGGAAACAAGATGCAGCCAAGCTCAATTTCGAGTCTCATAGCAAAGAATCGGAATACTTATCTAAATAAGGTATCTGATTTAAATTTTTAATACATTTGCAAACATTTCTAAAAACCTGTTTTTACTTTGTCATTATGCGGTATTGTCTGAGTAGTTTTTTTTCCTCATCAATTTTAGAACAAGGCTCTAATGCAACAATGTGGATAAAGTCAACGGGTCTGAATATTTTCCGAATGCACTGTACATTCCCCCTGGGACATTCTGTATAGGTGGGGGTAATGTACAGGCGCCGCTCATAAGAATATTTTGGGGCATGGTCCAAAATGTGTTGTATATGTGCCAACCACTAGTGGAAGTGAAGAACCAGTCAAAGGGTTTTTATCATTATGTTGTTGAGGGTTGAGCACCTAATTTGTCCAATCCCTGTTATACAATAATTTGTAAGTACTTGTGACAATCAAAGCTGCACTGTTAAATCTTAGAGCTACCCCCCTACTTTTTTCAATTTCCGCCTGAAGACATACCCAAATCTAACTGCCTGTAGCTCAGGCACAGAACCAAGGATGAGCCCTGTATCAACAGGTATAATAAACATATATATATAGAGAGAGAGTACAGGGAACATAAGGTTGCATATATTATTATAGACCTGCTAGATCTACTGTCTCATTTATATTATGACATTTCAGCCGACAGAGATGGCCGCCTCGCTTCGCGTTCCTAGGAAACTATGCAGGTTTTTTTACGTGTTATTTCTTACATTAGTACCCCAGGTCATCTTAGGTTTCATTACATACAGTCGAGAAGAACTACTGAATATAAGATCAGCGTCAACTCACCATCAGTACGACCAAGAATATGTTTTTCGCGACGCGGATCCTGTGTTCTGCCTTACAAACAGGACAACTGAGTGGATTCCATGCAGCGACCCAAAAAGACGACTCCGAAAAAGAGGGAAACGAGGCGGTCTTCTGGTCAGACTCCGGAGACGGGCACACCGTGCACCACTCCCTAGCATTCTTCTTGCCAATGTCCAGTCTCTTGACAACAAGGTTGATGAAATCCGAGCAAGGGTAGCATTCCAGAGGGACATCAGAGACTGTAACGTTCTTTGTTTCACGGAAACATGGCTCACTAGAACGACGCTATCCGAAGCGGTGCAGCCAGCGGGTTTCTCCACGCATCGCGCGGACAGAAACAAACATCTTTCTGGTAAGAAGAGGGGCGGGGGCGTATGCCTTATGGCCAACGTGACATGGTGTGATGAAAGAAACATACAGGAACTCAAATCCTTCTGTTCACCTGATTTAGAATTCCTCACAATCAAATGTAGACCGCATTATCTACCAAGAGAATTCTCTTCGATCATAATCACAGCCGTATATATCCCCCAAGCAGACACATCGATGGCTCTGAACGAACTTTATTTAACTCTCTGCAAACTGGAAACTTGATTTATCCGGAGGCTGCATTCATTGTAGCTGGGGATTTTAACAAGGCTAATCTGAAAACAAGACTCCCTAAATTTTATCAGCATATCGATTGCGCAACCAGGGGTGGAAAGACCCTGGATCATTGTTACTCTAACTTCCGCGACGCATATAAGGCCCTGCCCCGTCCCCCTTTCGGAAAAGCTGACCACGACTCCATTTTGTTGATCCCTGCCTACAGACAGAAACTAAAACAAGAAGCTCCCACGCTGAGGTCTGTCCAACGCTGGTCCGACCAAGCTGACTCCACACTCCAAGACTGCTTCCATCACGTGGACTGGGAGATGTTTCGTATTGCGTCAGACAACAACATTGACGAATACGCTGATTCGGTGTGCGAGTTCATTAGAACGTGCGTTGAAGATGTCGTTCCCATAGCAACGATTAAAACATTCCCTAACCAGAAACCGTGGATTGATGGCAGCATTCGTGTGAAACTGAAAGAGCGAACCACTGCTTTTAATCAGGGCAAGGTGTCTGGTGACATGACTGAATACAAACAGTGGAGCTATTCCCTCCGCAAGGCTATCAAACAAGCTAAGCGCCAGTACAGAGACAAAGTAGAATCTCAATTCAACGGCTCAGACACAAGAGGCATGTGGCAGGGTCTACAGTCAATCACGGACTACAGGAAGAAATTCAGCCCAGTCACGGACCAGGATGTCTTGCTCCCAGGCAGACTAAATAACTTTTTTGCCCGCTTTGAGGACAATACAGTGCCACTGACACGGCCTGCAATGAAAACATGCGGTCTCTCCTTCACTGCAGCCGAGGTGAGTAAGACATTTAAACGTGTTAACCCTCGCAAGGCTGCAGGCCCAGACGGCATCCCCAGCAGCGCCCTCAGAGCATGCGCAGACCAGCTGGCCGGTGTGTTTACGGACATATTCAATCAATCCCTATACCAGTCTGCTGTTCCCACATGCTTCAAGAGGGCCACCATTGTTCCTGTTCCCAAGAAAGCTAAGGTAACTGAGCTAAACGACTACCGCCCCGTAGCACTCACATCCGTCATCATGAAGTGCTTTGAGAGACTAGTCAAGGACCATATCACCTCCACCCTACCTGACACCCTAGACCCACTCCAATTTGCTTACCGCCCAAATAGGTCCACAGACGATGCAATCTCAACCACACTGCACACTGCCCTAACCCATCTGGACAAGAGGAATACCTATGTGAGAATGCTGTTCATCGACTACAGCTCGGCATTCAACACCATAGTACCCTCCAAGCTCGTCATCAAGCTCGAGACCCTGGGTCTCGACCCCGCCCTGTGCAACTGGGTACTGGACTTCCTGACGGGCCGTCCCCAGGTGGTGAGGGTAGGCAACAACATCTCCTCCCCGCTGATCCTCAACACTGGGGCCCCACAAGGGTGTGTTCTGAGCCCTCTCCTGTACTCCCTGTTCACCCACGACTGCGTGGCCACGCACGCCTCCAACTCAATCATCAAGTTTGCGGACGACACAACAGTGGTAGGCTTGATTACCAACAACGACGAGACGGCCTACAGGGAGGAGGTGAGGGCCCTCGGAGTGTGGTGTCAGGAAAATAACCTCACACTCAACGTCAACAAAACTAAGGAGATGATTGTGGACTTCAGGAAACAGCAGAGGGAACACCCCCTATCCACATCGATGGAACAGTAGTGGAGAGGGTAGCAAGTTTCAAGTTCCTCGGCATACACATCACAGACAAACTGAATTGGTCCACTCACACAGACAGCATCGTGAAGAAGGCGCAGCAGCGCCTCTTCAACCTCAGGAGGCTGAAGAAATTTGGCTTGTCACCAAAAGCACTCACAAACTTCTACAGATGCACAATCGAGAGCATCCTGGCGGGCTGTATCACCGCCTGGTACGGCAACTGCTCCGCCCTCAACCGTAAGGCTCTCCAGAGGGTAGTGAGGTCTGCACAACGCATCACCGGGGGCAAACTACCTGCCCTCCAGGACACCTACACCACCCGATGTTACAGGAAGGCCATAAAGATCATCAAGGACATCAACCACCCGAGCCACTGCCTGTTCACCCCGCTGTCATCCAGAAGGCGAGGTCAGTACAGGTGCATCAAAGCTGGGACCGAGAGACTGAAAAACAGCTTCTATCTCAAGGCCATCAGACTGTTAAACAGCCACCACTAACATTGAGTGGCTGCTGCCAACACACTGACACTGACACTGACTCAACTCCAGCCACTTTAATAATGGGAATTGATGGGAAATGATGTAAATATATCACTAGCCACTTTAAACAATGCTACCTTATATAATGTTTACATACCCTACATTATTCATCTCATATGCATACGTATATACTGTACACTATATCATCGACTGCATCCTTATGTAATACATGTGATGTAATACATGTGATGTAATACATCACTAGCCACTTTAACTATGCCACTTTGTTTACATACTTATCTCATATGTATATACTGTACTCGATATCAGCTACTGTATCTTGCCTATGCTGCTCTGTACCATCACTCATTCATATATCCTTATGTACATATTCTTTATCCCCTTACACCGTGTATAAGACAGTAGTTTTGGAATTGTTAGTTAGATTACTTGTTGGTTATTACTGCATTGTCGGAACTAGAAGCATAAGCATTTCGCTACACTCGCATTAACATCTGCTAACCATGTGTATGTGACAAATAAAATTTGATTTGATTTGATTTTGATTTGATTTGATCTACTCTCTCTATTATATTATGACAGACCAGCTGTATCTACTGTCTCCATTTCACTTTGGCCATTGTTGTGGGCCTGCCCTCCCCTTAACTGCCTCAAATAGGCTATTTCATTTCACAAATAATATTTTATATTATTAATTTCAAACAACGGCATTAGCATGAGAAGAACTTACCAGTCCAAAATGATGTCCTCTCCGTTCAAAAAATATTCCTCCATTTGGGAATCGCTAAATGAATCGTCCTCAATAAATTTCTTCTAAAATTGTGTGTACATCTGTATATCTAGACTTAGATTTAGCTTTCCCTGACTTAGTCGCCATACTGATTGATATATATACAGCTGAATAAGGCATGGTAGGATAGATATAGGTCTGTAGCAGTTTGGATCAAGAGTGTGTCCCCCTTTGAAGAGGGGGATGACCGCAGCTGCTTTCCAATCTTTGGGAATCTCAGACGACAGACGTAATGTAGTGCCATAATGTGTTTGGAACCAAGGAAGAGTAGCTGCTGCATTGGGAGCAGCTAATAGCTTACTAATAGCTCTGAAAGTTCCTATCAAAGCAAGTGCCTGTATCATGATGTGTAATTTCTACTGTAACACCATATTTACGTGTGGAGCATAATGTATTCTGTGCATATCCCTTCATGACCGCAGACACGTGATGCAATGATTTCATACCCTTTATGGCGTTATACTCAATTGTGCTTATGTAGCTACATATTTTCATGAGTCTTGTAAAACAATGCTAATGGCATCAAAAAAGTATTGTCTTGTGTTGTATACTTTGAAGCTGCCCTGGTCATGGCTAGAATTTGACGTATTTAGCATTTAGGCCAACCCTAACCCTTGAGGATGAAGGAGTGGGGATTTGGGTGAGATTGTCAGTATAATTGCATACTGGAACTATATTTGATTTGTATGTGAACCTTATGTCCAATAACATAAACCTGTGATCAGTAATCATCTCACGTTTTAGCTGGCAGGGAATTATGTGGCCATTGAGGACAGCAGTGTCGATCAGATGGAAAAATATCTTCTTATACGACTTGGTGGTTTTCCGAGTGCAAGGCTGCCTTATCCACTGCCACCATATTGTGATTTATAGTTAATCACACAGTCTGGTTTGATCTTTCTCCCTCCCATGATGTGATCCAACCTTTCCTGTCGCTCTTTCTTCTCCTGTAGCTACAAGGCATAGCAATTGGTCTTCTTGCCCAGTGCAGCTCTTCCAGTGCAGCTCTCTACAAATGCACATGCTCTTACAAAGATTGTAGAACTCCGTGTTCAAAGAGCTGCTGAACCTTTGACAACATAACCATCTACCACTTAAACTGGTACAATATTTCGACTGATCTTGTTGTTTACCATACTTTCACTGCAACCAGTAGCCTGTAGAGTGTACTGTAAAATTACAGGAACCTTTTAACAGTGTAGCATTTCATGTCATGGTGGAGAGGGAAAGAACAATATGTTTCTGCACAACCATCACAGCAGTAAAGAACTGTCACCCCTGACAAAGAACAATTCAATACCTTTTTTTGTGTACTCACCCCTGACCTCTAACCTCTGTCATATGTGCCCTCACCAGGTGTGCTGAGCTTGCCGGACAATCTGACCCTGCACCGGAACCAGCAGGGCTCTGGGAAGGGTGGCAAGGGCAATGCCAACAATCAGGCCGAACTCCGCAACCTGGAACAGTCCCTACTAGCTACTCGTGTGGGAAGCATCGCAGAGCTCAGTAAGTGTGATTTTACTACCATTGCAGTAGACTACCATTTATCAAGACCTTTGTCGTTCCTCTCCCTCTCTCTAATGGGAGGGATCCATAACTCCACGACATACCCTTTCCGGGAACTAATTTATTACAGCTGTTCCAACACCTGTTTATGAGTCGTGTGGTGGGCGTTTAATGCAAGGGTCACAGGCTTGACGGTGTTTACCGTTGACTTGAAAGGCTGAACCCCACCTCTAACCTCTGACCCTTTGTCTTCTCTCTGTCGTATTTCAAATAGATATATTCTGAACAAAAATATAAATGCAACATGTAAAGTGTTGGTTCAATGTTTCATAGGCTGAAATAAAAGATGCAGAAATTTTCCATACGCACAAAAGCTTATTTCTCTCAAATGTTGTGCCGAAATTTGTTTACATAACTGTTAGTTAGCATTTCTCCTTTGCCAACACAATTCATCCACCTGACAGTTGTGGCATACTAAGAAGCTGATTGAACAGCATGCTCATTACACAGGTGCACCTAGTGCTGGGGACAATAAAAAGCCACTACACAAAATTCTGCCACATATCTCAAGTTGAGGGAGCGTGCAATTGGCATGGTGACTGCAGGAATGTCCACCAGAGCTGTTGCCAGAGAATTGAAAGTTCATTTCTCTACCATAAGCCGCCTCCAACGTCATTTTAGAAAGGTTGGTAGTACATCCAACCGGACTCACAACTGCAGACCACGTGTAACCACGCCAGCCCAGGACTTCCACATCCGGCATCTTAACCTGCGCCATCGTCTGAGACCAGTCACCCAGACAGCTGATGAAACTGAGGAGTATTTATGTCTGTAATAATGCCCTTTTATGGGGAAAAACTAATTCTGACTTGCAGGTCACGGCTCCCCCGTGGGTGGGCCTGGCTCACCAGTGGGTGAGCCTATGCCCTCCTAGGCCCATCCATGGCTGCGCCCCTGCCCAGTCATGTGAAATTGATAGATTCTGGCCTATTTCATTTATTTCAATTGACTTTTTTCCTTATATGAACTAACTCAATACATTTGTGGAAATTGTTGCATGTTGCATTTATATTTTTGTTCAGTATAGTTAACTATTGACAATTGGGGTATGTTTTGGACATGTTTATGTGTATAGGGACATGTTTTGGGCATATTTATATTGTATAGAAGAATACTATGTTCATTGTTGAGAACGAAAATGTATAATTTCGCTTTTCAACCCAACTCTCCAAGGCTATACACATACAGGGTCAGCCGTAGGGTCAGCAGCAGTGCAGCACCCCCGGAGCAGTTAAGTGCCTTGCTCAAAGCAATTTTGGATACTGATGCCAGAAACTAGTCAGATTTCTCACATCAGATCTGTGTGTGTTGGGGGTCAAAGATTATCCAATAAAAGCAGAGTGCCTAAAATGATCTGTAGTTAATAATGTCGACATTGTCTTATTGAAAGTCATGGGTTCTATAATTAAACAAGCCCAACATGTAAGACCCATAACGAATGAACAGGAAGGAAGGAGAATTTTTACACTAAATTATGTCTGAATTTGTCACAGTTACTATTTAAATGGTTTAAATGCATTTAAATAATGTGGCTTATTACCATTCTGAGTGGCCAATCCTAATTAACATGTTGAGTCCTACAGTACATTGCTAGATCAAATCCCAGAGCTGACAAGGTAAAAATCTGTTGTTCTGTCCCTGAACAAGGCAGTTAACCTACTGTTCCTAGGCCGTTATTGTAAATAAGAATTTGTTCTTAACTGGCTTGCCTAGTTAAATAGAGGTAAAACAGTGGCTGTTACATAAATCTTCTGCACTCCTAAAAGAGAACAGAAACAGAAAGTGAAAACAAACTCCACTAAGGGCACTGAAAATGTTAGAGGGAATGATTAGCAACTCTTTTGTACTGAAGTATACAGACCCATTATTCTAAAATGCATCACCAATGACCTCCTCAATATGCTTTACACCTTTGTGAAGTTTCGATATGTTGGGAGAAATACTTACTGCTCTACATTTTTTGGATGTCTGGAAGTATATTTCCATTAGGTACTGTACATTCATGAAATGTATTTGATGGTTTGAATTTCACAGTTTCTGTATGTGTTAGCATGATTAGAAGTACAAAACTCATATTTCTTTATCCTATTCCTGGAGGATTTACAGTCCAAGTTCACTGCAGTATTGGAGTATAAGCAATTAAAATGACTAGCGTTGTTTTGAGCCAGCATTTCACCAGATGTCAGGAGTTGTGTGGGTGTGTGAATTAGCAATGTTATCGTGAGTAGGTGTGTGACTGAGAAAGCACTTGAATGAGGGAGTATGTGAAGGCTTTAGCAAGGGAGTGTGTGAGCATTTTTGTATTATAAGGGAATCACGTGCCATAGAAAATTATAGTATCTTATTGTGTTGTAGAGTGAATGTGATGTTAGGAATCAAGCAAAAGGTGGACGAGACAATATTTTATATATACAGTAGTAACTCTTGACAGATTAACGTATGTCAGCCCTGCTGCTGAATCTGAGTGGATCAGTGTAAATTATTATTTTGATATATCATGATTTCGTGGAAGGGATAATTGAAGTGGGTCAGGGAAAGTTCTCTAGTGGTGCATATTAAATGTTGCCAATTTGCAAAATAGTTGCATTGAAAACATTGTCAGAAAACTCCATATTTTCATTCAGTGTATTGCATTCATTTTGGCTTTGGCAGAGACTTTGAGAGGGGTGGCAGTTGTCTGCTGATTTTGTTCAGTACATATTACACCTCGACCCCCAGAAAGCGAATTGAGTAGCTGGCCAGAGCACACAAGATTTGATTTGGGTTCTGAGATTAACCAGGGAAAATGCAGCGTGGCAAATTCAAATAAATTTATATAAAAATCACATTTTCATTAAATCACACATGTAAGATACTCAATTAAAGCTACACTCCTTGTGAATCCAGCCAACATGTCAGATTTTAAAAAAGCTTTTCGGTGAAAGCACAAGAAGCTATTATCTGATGATAGCACAACAGTAAAGAGGGTAGCATATTTCAACCCCCCAGGCGCTACACAAAACGCAGAAATAAAATATAAAACATGCCTTACCTTTGACGAGCTTCTTTTGTTGGCACTCCAATATGTCCCATAAACATCACAATTGTTCCTTTTGTTCGATTAATTCCGTCCATATATATCCAAAATGTCAATTTATTTTGACCGTTTGATCCAGAAAAAAACAGCTTCCAAAATGCGCAACGTCACTACAAAATATTTCAAAAGTTGCCTATAAACTTTGCCAAAATATTTCAAACTACTTTTGTAATACCACTTTAGTTATTTTTAAACGTTAATAATCGATCAAATTGAAGATGGGTCTATCTGTTTTCAATAGAGGACGAGAGGAAACTAACACTACTTTTCAAGTCTTGGCCAACTCTCAACAGTGTTACCCAGTTCCTAGTTGGCCCTACTTCTTCATTGCACAAATGAATAACCGCAACCAAATTCCAAAGACTGGTGACATCCAGTGGAAGCGGTAAGAACTGCAAACAATTTCCTAAGAAATATTGTTTGCCAATGAGAAGTCAGTGAACAGACAGAGACCTAAAAAAAAACAATCTGAACGGTTAGTCCTCGGGGTTTTGCCTGCTACATAAGTTCTGTTATACACACATACATGATTCAATCAGTTTTAGAAACGTCAGAGTGTTTGCTATCCAAACCTACTAATAATATGCATATCTTATATTCTTGGCATGAGTAGCAGGAAGTTGAAATTGGTCTAGCTATTTATCCAAAAGTGAAAATGCTGCCCCCTATATCTTAAGAAGTTAAACAGGTATTATAAAGCTATTGAAATCAAATTTTATTGGTCACATACGTGTTTAGCAGATGTTATTGCGAGTGTAGCGAAATAATTGTGCTTCTAGTTCCGACAGTGCAGCAATATCTAACAATTTCACAACAAGTACCTAATACACACAAATCTAAGTAAAGGAATGTAATAAGAATATATAAATATATGGATGAGCAATTTAGAGTGGCAAAGGCTAAGATGCAACAGATAGTATAGACTACAGTATATACATAGGAGATGCAAGATATGTAAACATTATTAAAGTGACTAGTGTTGCATTTATTAAAGTGGCCAATGATTTCAAGTCTGTATGTAAGCAGCAGCCTCTCTGTGCTAGTGATGGCTATTTAACAGTCTGATGGTCTTGAAACAGAAGCCGTTTTTCAGTCTCTCGGTCACAGCTTTGATGCACCTGTACTGACCTCACCTTCTGGATGATAGCAGGGTGAACAAGCAGTGGCTCGGTTGGTTGTTGTCCTTGATTATCTTTTTGGCCTTCCTGTGACAAAGGATTTAAAGTTTATACCCGGTGTGAATGCACTATACATTACTTTTTTTTGTCCTCAAGGTAAACAATTGTACAGTACCACACCTACTCATTCAAGGGTTTTTCTTTATTTGTACTATTTCTACATTCTAGAATAATAGTAAAGCCATCAAAACTATGAAATAACACATGGAATCATGTAATAACCAAAAAGTGTTAAATAAATCAAAATATAATTTTATATTTGAGATTCTTCAAAGTAGCCACCCTGTGCCTTGATGACAGCATTGCACAATCTTGGCATTCTCTCCTTTGCACACTCTTGGCATTCTCTCATCCAGCTTCACCTGGAATGCTTTTCCAACAGTCTTGAAGGAGTTCCCAACTATGCAGAGCACTTGTTGGCTACTTTTCCTTCATTCTGCGGTCCAACTCATCACAGAACATCTCAATTGGGTTGAGGTCGGGTGATTGTGCAGGCCAGGTCATCTGATGCAGCACTCCATCACCCTTCTTCTTGGTCAAATAGCCCTTTCCAGCCTGGAGGTGTTGGGTCGTTGACCTGTTGACAAACAAATGATAGTCCCACTAAGTGCGAACCAGATGGGATATCACTGCAGAATGATGTGGTAGCCATGCTGGATTAGTCTGCCTTGAATTAAAAATAAATCACAGACAGTGTCACCAGAAAAGCACCCCCACATGCTTTACGATGGGAACCACACATCCGGAGATCATCCGTTCACATACACTGCGTCTCACAAAGACACGGCGGTTGGTACCAAAAACCTCATATTTGGACACTTCAGACCAAAGGATAGATTTTCACAAGTCTAATGTCCATTGCTCATGTTTCTTGGCCCAAACAGGTCTCTTCTTCTTATTGGTGTCCTTTAGTAGTGGTTTCTTTGCAGCAATTTGACCATGAAGGCCTGATTTCACGCAGTCGCCTCTGAACATGTCAGAGGCTTTTATTATTTTATTAATAGGCTTTTATTCTCTATTTTGGTTAGGCCAGCGTATGACTAGGGTGGGCATTCTAGTTTCTTTATGTCCATGTTTTGTATTTCTTTGTGTTTTGCCGGGTGTGGTTCTCAATCAGAGGCAGATGTCTATCGTTATCTCTGATTGGAAATCATACTTAGGCAGCCTTTTTTCCTTTCGTATTTGTGGGTACTTGACTTTGTTAGTGGCATGATTGCCCAAGTTAAGCTTCACGGTCGTTTCATTGTTTTGTTGGCGACATTCATTTCAAATAAAGAGAAATGTACGCTCATCACGCTTTGGTCCAGTCATTTCCAGGAGGAGCTGTTCTAGCCATAATATGGACTTGGTCTTTTACCAAATTGGGCTATCTTCTGTATACCACCCCTACCTTGTCACAACAAAACTAATTGGCTCAAACACATTCATTAAGTAGAAATGAAATCCCACAAATTTTGACAAGGCACACCTGTTAATTGAAATGCATCCACTTCATGAAGCTGGTTTAGAGAATGCCAAGAGTGTGAAAAGCTGTCATCAAGGCAAAGGGTGGCTATTTGAAGAATCTCAAATATAAAATATATTTCGATTTGTTTAACACTTTTTTTTGGTTACTACATTAATCCATATGTGTTATTTCATAGTTTGATGGTCTTCGCTATTATTCTACAATGTAGAAAACAGTGAAAATTAAGAAAAACCCTTGAATGAGTAGGTGTCCAAACTTTTGACGGCTACTGTACAAACCAAAAATCCCTTTTTTTCCCCTTGTAGGTGATTTGGTGTCACGGGCCATGCACCATCTCCAGCCATTGCGCATTAAGAACCCTAGCAACGGCATGCCAGTTCACCAGAAGAGCGGCACGGTGCACTGGGAGCCTGAGGCACTCTACACTCTCTGCTACTTCATGCAATGTCCCCAGATAGAGTGGGAGAAGCCCAACTTGGAGCCCTCCAAAGTCACCCTGCAGATCGAGAGGTGAGTCCAACCTTGCTCTAAAACATCAAAGAAGTGGCATTTATTTGAGGTGGCTAATCATTTACTTACATACCTTAAGGGAACATTTCGGCATTTGCCGTATGGTTAGTGAGAAAGTCCACATTGCAAATGTACGGTCCCTTACTAGACGTCCGAAAACGTTTTTAAAATTCGCGGACGGCGTCGGGCCGAGCGGCAGGGCCGGACCTACCAGGAAGTCATCAAATGAACTTTGTCGGACATTCGGTTTCCGTTTCACAAAAATAATAAGATTTTGGTCATTTTTCCACTGTCCCAGAATATCCCACAGGGGGCATAAGCAATCATATTGCTATTGGACAAAACATCACGATTCACGACGGGGCCTTATCTCGAAAACGGAAAATATTTGAAGCCGAAACTCGGTGAGCGTAGGTTTGGCATAATGGGCAGTTGGCCCCGAACAAGATGGCGTCCAGGCCTCAACGGTTTTTGAGTTATGGCCATTTATCTGGGATTAAAGGTCCAAAATGAAAATAGAGAAATTATTTTTCCACTTCATGTCAAAGTCAAGGAGCCTCCGGTGTCAATAAAAAAAGAACCAGCCATTTATCTATCGTCATTTTAAGAGAAATCGTACAATGACAGATTGGTGATGTTCACGGATAGGTGTTTTTTTTTTTCAACGTTTACAGATCCAGTTGCAGGGTGTTCTTACGAATCTTTTTAAAGTGTGCTGCGGAGCTCTGCGAGATTTCTGTGATTTTCTATGATTTTCTGAAATAACACACACTCACTAAACCCTCTGTAAATAACTCAGTTCTTAACGTAAAGACTTAAAACTCAGGATTCTGTAAAGGCATAACCCAATCAGGATATGGGTTTATTTATAGCTTCCTGTGCCAACCGGAAGTGCCTTAAATGATGTCATAGTGGCAGTTTCCAAGGGTTAAAAAGGTCAGATCTTTTCAAAACTTCATATGTGTGATTAGGCAATCCCCATAAACTGTAAGTCAGTCATTTCTCCCAACAGATGTCAAAGAAAAGCTCTCACACACACACACAGCAAGGATGGAGTGACAAAGTGCGGTGCTTAAAGACACAGAGAGCAGGCAATGGCATTACCATATACCCTAGGCCGTGCCGAGTTCAACGAGATATCCCGCTTGACCGTAGCTCGCTTGCATTTTACAACCATATTTTTATTTTTGGGTTACCAGGTGCCTATTTTAAACAGTCCATAAAGCACTCCGGGCGGCCCCCATGGATAGAGGGCCGTAGTAGGGTACTCCCATAGCGGGCATGGACAATAGGAGTCCCGGTAAATGCATTTACAACCATATTTTTATTTTTGGGTTACCAGTTGCACAACAATGCACGTGCATTTGCAATATGATTCTATAGTGAAAAAACACCACCAAATGGACATGATGAAATCAACACAACGAGTGATGGAAAGGAACAACTATCACTGCTCGGCCATCCTGTGTTCATCTGGCCAGTCAATTTTGCATTTCTGCAGGATTTTTGAGCATGTCAAATTTCATATGGTAAATGCCCATTGAACCATATTGCAAATGCACGTGCACTTGCAATATGATTGTATGTGAAAAAACATCACAAAATGGACAGGATGAAGTCAACACAACGAGCGATGGAAAGGAGCAACTATCACTGCCAGGCCATCGCGAGTTCATCTGGCCAGTCAATTTTGCATTTCTGCAGGATTTTTGAGCATGTCAAATTTCATATGGTAAATGCCCATTGAACCATATTGCAAATGCACGTGCACTTGCAATATGATTGTATGTGAAAAAACATCACAAAATGGACAGGATGAAGTCAACACAACGAGCGATGGAAAGGAGCAACTATCACTGCCAGGCCATCCCGAGGTCATCTGGCCAGTCAATTTTGCATTTCTGCAGGATTTTTGAGCATGTCAAATTTCATATGGTAAATGCCCATTGAACCATATTGCAAATGCACGTGCACTTGCAATATGATTGTATGTGAAAAAACATCACAAAATGGACAGGATGAAGTCAACACAACGAGCGATGGAAAGGAGCAACTATCACTGCCAGGCCATCCCGAGTTCATCTGGCCAGTCAATTTTGCATTTCTGCAGGATTTTTGAGCATGTCAAATTTCATATGGTAAATGCCCATTGAACCATATTGCAAATGCACGTGCACTTGCAATATGATTGTATGTGAAAAACATCACAAAATGGACAGGATGAAGTCAACACAACGAGCGATGGAAAGGAGCAACTATCACTGCCAGGCCATCCCGAGTTCATCTGGCCAGTCAATTTTGCATTTCTGCAGGATTTTTGAGCATGTCAAATTTCACATGGTAAATGCCCATTGAACCATATTGCAAATGCACGTGCACTTGCAATATGATTGTATGTGAAAAAACATCACAAAATGGACAGGATGAAGTCAACACAACGAGCGATGGAAAGGAGCAACTATCACTGCCAGGCCATCCCGAGTTCATCTGGCCAGTCAATTTTGCATTTCTGCAGGATTTTTGAGCATGTCAAATTTCATATGGTAAATGCCCATTGAACCATATTGCAAATGCACGTGCACTTGCAATATGATTGTATGTGAAAAAGCATCACAAAATGGACAGGATGAAGTCAACACAACGAGTGATGGAAAGGAACAACTATCACTGCTCGGCCATCCTGTGTTCATCAGGCCAGTCAATTTTGCATTTTTGAGCATGTCAAATTTCATATGGTAAATGCCCAAGGGTTAGAAAAGTCACATCTCTCCAAAACTTCATATGTGTGACTAGGTAACCCTCCTAAACTGTAAATCAGTCATTTCCCCCAGGAGATGTCAAAGAAAAGCTCTCATACACACACACAGCAAGGATGGAGTGAAAAACTGCGTTGCTGAAAGACACAGAGAGCAGGCAATGGCATTACCATAATCCCTAGGCTGTGCCGAGTTCAACGAGATATCCTGCTTGACCGTAGCTCGCTCGGTCTGAGCGCAGCGACCATTAGAAAAGTAGGCCCAAAATGAAGCCTGCCCCACAACGTCATTTGCTTTTGGGTGACAGCGGCAGAACCGTTAGGTTTAGAAGGAAAATTCAACCACAGGAATGTTCCTAAGGTCCTTCCGATCCGTGCAAGCCTAACCTTGACCGTGTGGCATTAACCCTTAACAGTTAAAAGAAGGTGTTTACATCAAACAGTTTGCATTGACTTCTCTCCCCATAGGAATACATTGCCTGCACCCCTAAATTCAACCTGTCTTCGGTAACAGTTCATCAAGCCACTATGAGGTCTACCTGTGTTGATTCTAAGCTTCCTTGAGCAACCGGAAGTGGTTAAAATCACCCTAAAAGTGTATATCCATACCCTGCCTGCAGTTTGATAGACATAGTGCATTCAACCCTGTGTAAATCAGTCAATTCTTAACGTAAAGACTTAAAACTCAGGATTCTGTAACAGCATACCCCAATGAGGATATGTGTTGACTTACAGCTTCCTGTGCCAACCGGAAGTGTCATAATTGGTGTCTCAGGGGCTGTTTCGAGGGGTTAAAAAAGTCAGATCTTTCCAAAACTTCATATATGTGATTAGGCAACCCCCATGAACTGTAAATCAGTCATTTTTCCCATAAAATTTCAAAGGAAAAATAAATCACACTAAAACACAACTTGGAAGGAGGGACATATTGGGGTGCGTAGAGACAGACAGTGACTGCTATAGTTAGCTTGGTTCGAGCTAAAAAATAACCGTCAGACCTAGAGTTCCGAAACTTTAGAAACCTGTTCTAGACCTCAGGTCGATAGTGCGTGGTGAGTTAGGTGGCTCTAGAAGGTTCTCGGACCGAGAAACAGCCTCGTACATTTGCAATGATTTCAATTCATTTTGACCATTACGAAAATGACGACATTTAGAAAAGTCTCAGAGACGCAAGGCTAGGTGCATTGAAACCGGCTCGGCCCATAGAGACAGACCCCAACGTTTCTGTCCGATAGCTCATTCAAGGACCCCGTAGCAAGGCATGGAAAAAGTGGATTTTCAGCACCAATTAGGGTTTTACTCGGGCACCGAAGGACCTATCGAGCCGAAACTCGGGATTCGGGGTCGCCTCACATAGGCCTTCACATATTGTCCGACCTGGACCCGCAGCTAGAACGTAACTATGTGTTTTACGTTTTTATTATGTTTTAAACCGAAGGCGCTGTGAATTATGGGACTGCTCTGACATATGTGATAGTTGGCTTCTAAATGAGTAGGAAAAAGTGGGTTTGGTGTTAATTGATATCAGTTTGGTGTCATAATGACATCTAATTGACTGATGGACACTGACTTGCTAGTTGACTTTTGTACATTTGCAATGTGTTTAAACGGAGAGGGACCATCACCAAAATGGCATTCTGAAATCAACACAAAAAATGGCATCACCATAGTCTCCAGACTGTGCCGAGTTCAACGAGATGCCCCGCTTGACCGAAGCTCGTTCTGAGTGCAGCGACCTTGAAAAAAAGAAGGCCCAAAATGAAGCCTGCCCCACAATGTCATTTGATTTTGGGTGGCAGTGAGAGAACCGTTAGGGTGAGAAGCACAATTCGACCTCAGGTACGTTCCTAAGGTCCTCCCGATCCGTGCAAGCCTAACCTTGACCCTGTGGCATTAACCCTTAACAGTTAAAAGAAGGTGTTTACATCAAACAGTTTGCATTGACTTCTCTCCCCATAGGAATACATTGCCTGCACCTCTAAATTCAACCTGAAGCCTATGTGGGTTATGAATGCCTAATGAACCTGTCTTCTATGACAGTCCATCAGACCACTATGAGGTCTACCTGTGTCGATTCTAAGCTTCCTGGAGCAAACGGAAGTGGTTAAATTGACCCAAAAGGTGTTTTGATGTACATCACCTTCAAAGGTGAAAATGACCCCATTCAACCCTGTGTAGATCGTAGATAGGTCAATTCTTAACTTAAAGACTTAAAACTCAGGATTCTGTAGGTTTCTATGTCAGTCAAGACATGTGTTGACTTATAGCTTCCTGTGCCAACCGGAAGTGCCTTTAATTGGGTCACACTGTCTGTTTTGAAGGGTTAGAAAAGTCACATCTCTCCAAAACTTCATATGTGTGACTAGGTAACCCTCCTAAACTGTAAATCAGTCATTTCCCCCAGGAGATGTCAAAGAAAAGCTCTCATACACACACACAGCAAGGATGGAGTGACAAAGTGCGGTGCTTAAAGACACAGAGAGCAGGCAATGGCATTACCATATACCCTAGGCCGTGCCGAGTTCAACGAGATATCCCGCTTGACCGTAGCTCGCTTGCATTTTACAACCATATTTTTATTTTTGGGTTACCAGGTGCCTATTTTAAACAGTCCATAAAGCACTCCGGGCGGCCCCCATGGATAGAGGGCCGTAGTAGGGTACTCCCATAGCGGGCATGGACAATAGGAGTCCCGGTAAATGCATTTACAACCATATTTTTATTTTTGGGTTACCAGTTGCACAACAACGCACGTGCATTTGCAATATGATTCTATAGTGAAAAAACACCACCAAATGGACATGATGAAATCAACACAACGAGTGATGGAAAGGAACAACTATCACTGCTCGGCCATCCTGTGTTCATCAGGCCAGTCAATTTTGCATTTTTGAGCATGTAAAATTTCATATGGTAAATGCCCATTGAACCATATTGCAAATGCACGTGCACTTGCAATATGATTGTATGTGAAAAACATCACCAAATGGACATGATGAAATCAACACAACGAGTGATGGAAAGGAACAACTATCACTGCTCGGCCATCCTGTGTTCATCAGGCCAGTCAATTTTGCATTTTTGAGCATGTCAAATTTCATATGGTAAAATACAACTAAAGTATGTTGATACAGTTCTTATACGTGTGTAATTGACACAAAATTACAAAAAACGGTCCAGAAAGCACTTTTTAAGGGTGTGTGAAGTTTTTACAAAATTTTGACATTTTTACTTTTGACTTTTGACTTCCTATGAAATCATATTGAAAATGGACAAAACATATTACTTATGCCCATGTAAAAAAAAAAAAAAAAAAAAAATATGATGATAAAATTGGACAAAAGTATATTCATACAGTTCTTACACATGTGTAATTGACAAAAAAATCGAAAGAATTTCGAAAAACGGTCCAGAAAGCACTTTTTAAGGGGTGATAAGTTTTTGACAAAAAATCATTTTTTCAAAATTTTGCTTTTGGATGTTGACTTGGGTGACATTTCCAATATGAAAAACCATGGTGGAGCG
Organism: Oncorhynchus tshawytscha; assembly: GCF_018296145.1. Classification (NCBI taxonomy): domain Eukaryota; kingdom Metazoa; phylum Chordata; class Actinopteri; order Salmoniformes; family Salmonidae; genus Oncorhynchus; species Oncorhynchus tshawytscha. The sequence continues at coordinate 13,991,171 of NC_056443.1, forward strand.
AATTCGCCACCTGTTGAATTTTTAAAGTGTTACAATAGGCACTATACACTTTGCATGAATCAACGCCGAATTGGGTGGTATTGGCCAATGTGTATATGGTTTGTCCGATGCCAATGACTTCCCATTCATTTTTGTCCACTTCAGGGGGTATTCCCTTACATACATACATTCGTGCTTGTTAAATATGGAGCAAAAGTGTGTAGCACTAGCAATGGAAAACAATGTAAATCATTAAAAGTTATCTTAAATTAAAAGTTACCCAAAAGTTATCTTAAAGCCACGCCCGACTAAGCTTCACCTCCACTCCAGGAACCCGTTGCTACATTAAACCATTAAAGGTTCCTCCAAGAACCCGTCAACAAACCAAAGGTTGAAATATGAACCATTGACGACATAGCGTATTAGCCAGTGTTGCATTTTCAGTGTAACATTTCTAGTGTTAAGTGTAAAAGAACCCCAGTATTGGTGTTAATAATAAGTGTTAAACAAAACCACCTCCATTAGTATCATATTTCCCAGCATGCTCTATTGTAGGTTGATTTTTTTTCAAATTGTTTCAAGATCTTTCTTTTTGTTTTTCATTGATTCATTGATCTTATGCTACTCAAATATGAATAACACAACTTTTCCTAACTAATCCAATCTGTTACTTGGACTTATTGCACCCGTTATTGAAATGGTTTAGGTAGAGTCCTTTATAATGAGTCTCGACAGTCATTTTCAATTCAGGGTGTGGGTGAGTACACATTCCAACTGTTGGATATGAACTTTGGCCGAATTCCAATAGAAATTGCACATCACTTTGCAAGCCATCATAATAGGACTTGCAGACTTGAAAACCTTGAGTTTCATGGTAAAACTAGTCCCTCAAAAAAGTATTGATGGGTCGTTCGCATATAGAATAGAACTTGGGAGCCAGCTCGTTGAACGTTGGGAGCCAGCTCGCATATTAGAAGAGCTGAATCTATTTATAAAATTATTTTAAAAATGAAGTTATGAATAATCAAAAGATTTAAAGAATATGGAATAGAATTAACTAATTCAAATAATGAAAATATATAATAATATAGGCCTAAATGCTCAAGCCCACAGATATTCGTTCGGAATCTCTGCTCAGACGACCAGCCTCACCTGTTGTTCCTGTCAATCAGACACACAGTGTCAACCAATGAAACAAAGATGAGTGAGGGAAGGCCGAGCCAACTCACTCAGTCACACACTTTACAGCCGAGGAGAGAGAGGAAGGACAGCTGTGAAATGAGTCGGAAGTACAGTAGCATTTGGATGCATGTTTAATGTAGACAATGTTAGAGCACAGTGTAGAATTTGCCAAAACAAAATCTCATATAAAGCCTGTTCTATGCACAACCTACAACGGCATATGCGAACTGTGCACCCAACTGTGAAGCTAGCTGTAGCTGCGCTTCGAGAAACTAGCAGGCCTGCTAGTGATAGTGGTGGAGCCAGCACCTCCACACGTGGAGAAGTATCCACTCAGTCAAGTAGGCCTACTCCACAGTCTTCTATGGACCAGTGTATGCCAAAGTCTAGGTCTGTAGCAAAACAAGGCCAAATTGATATTGTATTGGCTAAAATGATTGCAACCGATTTCCAGCCATTTTTGATTGTGAAGGACAGAGGTTTTAGAAATCATAGCAATAGTCTAAATCCAAATATACATAATTCCAAGCAGGAAAACCCTTTCAAAATAACATATTCCACAACTGTACGAGATCACACAGGCTTCAGTGTGGAAAAGAGTTCAAAAAGCTACTGCAGTTTGCCTTACCACTGACTACTGGACATCAAGGGTAACCACTTCTTACATGTCAGTTACAAGTCACTTCATTGAAGATTTTTCAATGTCTAGCTGTCTTCTGGACTGCTTTGAGTACAGCGACAGACACACCTCAGAGAACTTGGCAGAGGAAGTGTTGAGAGTGGCCAGATAATGACAAGTAGATGGAAAAGTGGTCTGTTGTGTCAGCGACAATGCAGCTAACATAACCAAAGCCATGAACATTTTAAAATGGATGCATCATCCATGTCTTGCCCACACAATCAAACTGATTGTAAGAGATGCTCTGAAGGTGGTGAAGCCCACAGGTGGACATAATCCTTCCACAGGAGCACAGCAGGTGCTGAAAAATTTAAGTCTACACAACGCCAGATTGGGATGCATTATTTTTCATAACAAACCAATGCATTTTTTATTTATTTTCTTTTTAAAGAAAACAACCCAACTATAGTGGTTGCTCAACTAAAAGTTTTGCGATTATGCTGTGTGGGATTTAGAGGTAATTTGTGGTTTAGTACGGTACCCCGCGTGACTACTTCATTGCTCCAGACCAGCGCAAGGGGGAGTTAGAGCACGATTATGCTTTTGGTTCCCAAGGCACTACTGTGTCTCTAAAAACACACTTACTTGTTACTACTCGTCAGTGTTACTTACTAAAACTGTTGTTACACTAATGTTTTTATTCTAAGAGAAACTTAGACTACAATTAGAGTGTGGAAATGTTATGATTATTTTGCTCTTACTGTAGTACTGTAGCCTACTCCTGACCAGTCATGTTGTACAGCGCCTGAGTGGTGCAGTGGTCTAAGTCATCGCAGTGCAAACTACGTTGCTACAGATGCTGGTTCAATACCTGTGCCGGCTGCGGCCCGGAGACCTATAGCATGTGTTTATTAGGCTACTATGGTAAAGTGCCTAATTCCTTACATAATGGAGAGCAGGCCATGTCCAGACTTTCTCGTTGACCTCAAGTACTCATTACCTCTGTCTTTAATGTTTTTTGGGTTGCCTCAGTCATGGACAGAAACTTTTGAGACACAGTATTAATGATGAACACCCGGAGGTTCACTGGTAAGCCACATTTGTTTCAGGATCCATCCCAGTTGGTATTCTGTGTCCACTCATGGTATCTCTCTTCAGTTTAACATCCTTGGAATAGCAGAACAGCATAATGGTCTGGACGCCCTCGCTGTGCCTGGTGAGCAATTGATCAAATTCTGTTGTCAGAAGAGGAATGGAAATGTCAGGGTGAATCGACGACCTGACGAACCCGCCAGGTATGTTGACTCTGCCTGTCGGAGGTGGAGTTCCAGAGCTCACATGCCTGGCATGTGTTGTGACTCCATCTCATTCCTTGCCCTCTTCAACGCATCATTCTCTACCTGACTCTCCGCCAATGCCGTGTGACTCTCCGACAATGACGAGTGACTCTGCCAATACCGCCTGGCTCTGGACCAATGCATCAGCTGTCGCCCTTTCTGCTGGTCTGCCTTCAATGACTCGAACTCGGTCTTCAAAGTTGGAATCTGATCCATGTGCACCTTCATCAGATAAGCAGAATGATACCGCCCTGAGTCCCTATCGATTACAGTGGCCTATGATAGAAACGGTAGATCAATTAAGAATTAAAAGTGACTCCAACACACAAATGCTGCATACTCATTTTAAGAATCTAGCAAAACGAACCACTTTCTTGGCAAGCATGCATTTGTTTCGGTGCGTGGTTGTATGCTCTGCAAAAACACATTCTCATTTTTAGTACACAATTATTTATTTTTATTTAACCTTTTATTTAATTATCGATTTTTATTACACAGTATACCTACACAATTATTTTTAAGAAAATGCATTGAAACAAAAATACCTTTTAGTTTTTGTGATCCTCTCAGCTCCAGCTCATTTTCAGGTCCTATGATGGTTACGGTCTTTACACTGGAACGGGTAGCTCCATAGAAATAAACTTACTTGATGAAAACAATGTCCATTTCGTCTGTTCTCCTTGGTCACACGGTCATTTTTTTTAGATAAACAGTTAGTTCATTTTTAATGGTAACTGTGTTAAGGGTGAAGTTTGGGGCGGGGTGTGGAAAACTGGAAAAGTGTGACTTTCAGCTTAAGTATACAGCAGATCGCCGATTGTCCTCACTTTGATTAGGCTGTAACAACATACTCTAGCCTCATTACCAGGATCTCTATTCATTTAAGTGAGCAGATTAGGACTTGCAGGAGGAAAGGAAAATCTAGTACAGCCAATACATTTTTTTTATCAATTAGTATATTTGAGTTTAACTACAATATTTGTTCTGTCTTTTCTGGTGAATTAAACTGAAATTGCAACCAACTTTCTATGGCTTGTTTAAAAAATCATGAGATTTGGAGATTTTGTTTTCAAATAACCTAAAGTGAGCGAGGAAAATGCCATTCCTGAACATGGTGTGAAACATTCTTACTAATTTGTAAATAGGCCAGTTTAGTATTTAGAATTATTTCTTTCTGTTTTTAGAGGGAGAGGAACCAAACGCCGTTGCTTCATGGGTCTCTCAGTTGCAGCCGACACAGGTATCGAACCAGCATCTGTAGCAAGGCAATTTGCACTGTGATGCAGTATCTTAGACCGTTACGCCACTCGGGAGGCCCCATCTGCAAAGTTGAACTCTTTTGGGATAGGGGGCAGCAGTTTCACTTTTGGATGAATAGCGTGCCCAGAGTGAACTGCCTCCTACTCTGTCCTACCGAAAACACAGTGTCTATGGAGTCAAGTTGCACTTCCTACGGCTTCCACTAGATGTCAACCGTCTTTAGAAACTTGTTTCAGGCTTCTCCTATAAAGGAGGGGCTCATGAGACCTGTTTGAGTCAGTGGTCTGGCAGAGTGTCTCAGGCTCGTGACGCGCGCTCATGACAGAGTTAGCTCCCGTTCCAGTGCTTTTCTTTAGACATAGGAATTCTTCAGTTGGAACATTATTGATGTTTTATGTTAACATCCTAAAGATTGATTCCATACATCGTTTGACTTGTTTCTACGACCTGTAACGGAACTTTTTGAGTTTTTGTCTGGACGAAGTGCTCGCGCCTCATGAAGATGGATTACTGGGCTGAACACGCTAACAACAACTGGCTCTTTGGACATAAATTATGTACTTTATGAAATTTTATGGAACAAATCAGTTATTTATTGTCGAACTGTGATTCCTGGGAGTGCCTTCTGATGAAGATCATTAAAGGTAAGTGAATATTTATAGTGTTATTTCTCATTTCTGTTGACTCCAAAATGGCGGATATTTCTCTGGATGGATTGCGCTCTGAGCGCCGTTCTCAGATTATGCTTTTTCCGAAAAGTTTTTTGAAATCTGACACAGCAGTTGCATTAAATTCTTAAAGTATAGGGGGCAGCATTTTCACTTTTGGATTAATAGCGTGCCCAATTTCAACTTCCTGCTACTCATGCCAAGAGTATAAGATATGCATATTATTAGTAGATTTGGATGGAAAAAACTCTGAAGTTTCTAAAACTGTTTGAATCATGTCTGTGAGTATAACAGAAGTTATGTAGCAGGCAAAACCCAGAGGACTAACCATTCAGAATTTTTTTTTTTTTAGGTCTCTGTCTGTTCAATGAGGTCTCATGGGGAAACAATATTTTTAGGCACTTGTTTGGAGTTCCTACCGCTTCCACTGGATATCACCAGTCTTTGGAATTTGGTTGAGGTTATTCCTTTGTGCAATGAAGAAGTACGGCCATCCTGGAAAAGGGTAACGGTGTTGAGTTGGCCAAGACTTGAAAAGTAGTGTTAGGTTCCTCTCATCCTCTATTGATTAACGTTTAAAAATACCTAAAGTTGTATTACAAAAGTATTTTGAAATGTTTTGGCAAAGTTTATAGGCAACTTTTGAAATATTCTATAGTGACTTTGCGCAAATTGGAAGCTGTTTTTTTTCTGGATCAAACGCGCCAAATACATTTTGGATATATATGGACGGAATTAATCGAACACAAGGACCATTTGTGATGTTTATGGGACATTTTGGAATGCCAACAAAAGAAGCTCGTCAAAGGTAAGGCATGTTTTATATTTTATTTCTCCGTTTTGTGTAGCGCCTGCAGGGTTGAAATATGCTACTCCCTTTGTTTGCTGCTGTGCTATCATCAGATAATAGCTTCCTATGCTTTCACCGAAAAGCCTTTTTGAAATCTGACATGTTGGCTGGATTCACAACGAGTGTAGCTTTATTTTGCTTTCTTGCATGTGTGATTTAATGAAAGTTTGAATTTTAGAGTATTTTATTTGAATCTTGCATTTTCCCTGGCAATTGGCCAAGAGGGACATTTGCGTCTCCCTATCCCAGAGAGGTTATTAAGGAGAGGTCTATCTTTAATTCTGTGAATATTTCTGATTTTTGTGACTCCTATCTTTCGTGTCCGTTTTCAAAAATGCTTTACAACTAAAGCACAACATGTGATTATGTTAGATCACCGCCAAGTAAAAAAAACAGCAATTTTTCCAGCCAAAGACAGGAGTCACAAAAATCAGAAATATAGATCAAATGAATCACTAACCTTTGATCTTCATCAGATGACACTCATAGGACATCATGTTACACAACACATGTATGTTTTGTTCGATAAGATGCATATTAATATCAAAAAATCTCAGTTTACATTGGCGCCGTACGTGCAGTAATGTTTTGATACCAAAACATCCGGAAATTTTGCAGAAATACTAATAATAAACATTGATAAAAGATACTAGTGTTATTCACAGAATTAAAGTTAGACTTCTCCTTAACTTCTTGACGCACCCTATCCCGTTAGCGGGATCATTTTCATCAACACCCGCTGAATTGCAGCGCTCCATATTCAAATGAAATTACTAAACATATTTAATTTTCATAAAATCACAAGTGCAATACAGCAAAACACACCTTGGCTTGTTGTTAATCCACCTGTCATGTCAGATTTTAAAAATATGCTTCACAGCGAAAGCAATCCAAGTGTTTGTGTGAGATTATCGATCACTAGACAAAACATTATGAACACCTAGCATCAAAGTAGCTTGGTCACGAAGATCAGAAAAGCAATAAAATGAATCGCTTACCTTTGAAGATCTTCGGATGTTTTCACTCACGAGGCTCCCAGTTACACAATAAATGTTCCTTTTGTTCAATAAAGATTATTTTTATATCCAAAATACCTCCATTTGTTTGGCACGTTATGTTCAGAAATCCATAGGCTCGAACCGTCACGACATTGCAGACACAAATTCCAAATAGTATCCGTAATGTCCACAGAAACATGTCAAATGTTTTTATAATCAATCCTCAGGTTGTTTTTAAAATATATAATCGATAATATATCCACTGGGACAAACGCTTTTTCAATCGGAGAGGGAGAGACAATGGCTGCCCTACTCTAAGCAAAACTCATGCGAATACCCAGCTATCCACTGACACAATGTTTTCTTTCTTGCTCATTATTCAAAATAAAAGCCTGAAACTATGTCTAAAGACTGTTGACACCTTGAGGAAGTGATAGGAAAAGGAATCTGGTTGATATCCCTTTAAATGGAGCGAAGGCAGGCAATGGAACATGGAGCTTTCAAAATAGAAGCCACTTCCTGGTTTGATTTTCCTCAGCTTTCGCCTGCAATATCCGTTCTGTTATACTTACAGACAATATTTTAACAGTTCTGGAAACTTTAGAGTTTTCTATCCTAATCTGACAATTATATGCATATTCTAGTTTCTGGGCCTGAGAATTAGGCAGTTTCAAATGGGTACGTTTTTCATCCAAAAAAATCGAAATACTGCCCCCTACACTCAACAAATTAATGCAACCACTGTGTCAGATTTCAAAAAACCTTTACGGAAAAAGCATAATCTGAGAACTGCGCTCAGAACCCAAAACAGCCAGAGGAATAGCCGCCATTTTGGAATCAACAAAGTTAGAAACAACACCATAAATATTCACTCACCTTTGATGATCTTCATCAGAAGGCACTTCCAGGAATCCCAGTTCGACAGAAATTGACTAATTTGTTCCATAAAGTTCCATCATTTACAGTGGGGCAAAAAAGTATGTAGTCAGCCAGCAATTGTGCAAGTTCTCCCACTTAAAAAGATGAGAGAGGCCTGTAATTTTCATCATAGGTACACTTCAACTATGACAGACAAAATTAGAAAAAAAATCCAGAAAATCACATTGTGGGATTTTTATGAATTTATTTGCAAATTATGGTGGAAAATAAGTATTTAGTCACCTACAAACAAGCAAGATTTCCAAAGAAGGGCCAGAAGTATCTCCAGATCTGGGAGAATTGTCATCAACCACGCTAATTAGCATAGCGCAACGGTCAAAAAATATTACTAGAAAATATTCATATTCATGAAATCACAAGTGAAATATAGTGAAACACAGCTTAGCCTTTCTCTATAGAGACGCTAGGTGTCTCTTCTGGCCAATAGCATGGGGAAATGCAGAGCGCCAAATTCAAATAGTACGAGATAAAACTCAAACTTTCATTAAATCACACATGCAGGGTACTCAATTAAAGCTACACTCGTTGTGAATCCAGCCAACATGTCAGATTTTTAAAATGCTTTTCGGCGAAAGCATGAGAAGCTATTATCTGATAGCATGCACCCCCCCGAAACACATGAGACGTAAACAAAAGAATTAGCGTAGCCGGCGCTACACAAAACGCTGAAATAAAATATAAAACATGCATTACCTTTGACGAGCTTCTTTGTTGGCACTCCAATATGTCCCAAAAACATCACAATTGGTTCTTTTTTTCGATTAATTCCGTCCATGTATACCCAAAATGTCCATTTAAAAAGCCCGTCTGATCCAGAAAAAAACAGCTTTCCAAAACGCAACGTCATTACAAAAAAATTAAAAAGTTGCCTATGAACTTTGCCAAAATACTTCAAACTACTTTTGTAATCCAACTTTAGGTTATTTGTAAACGTTAATAATCAATCAAATTGATGACGGGGCGATCTGTATTCAATAGCAGCAAGTCAACAAATCATGGACGATTTTCTCTCTTTCATAACTATCCACAGTGTAACCTCTGACAGGAAGTGCCTATTCTTCATTTCACCAAAGATTAACTTCAACCCAATTCCCAAGACTGGTGACATCGTGTGGAAGTTGTAGGAACTGTAAACTGGGCGCTATCTAATTTCCCTTGACATAGACAATACAGGGAGCTGGCAGAGGGATTTTTATTTTTTTTTCTGAACAGATTTTCCTTGGGGTTTTGCCTGCTACACAAGTTCTGTTATAGTCACAGACATGATTTAACCAGTTTTATAAACTTCAGATTGTTTTGTATCCACACATACTAATCATATGCATATTCCTGGCATGAGTAGCAGGATGTTGAAATTTTGCACACTTTTTATCAAAAATTTGAAAAAATGTACCCTAACCTCTAAGAGGTAATCACCCTGTCATCTCAGATTTTGAAAAGTTGCTTTACAGCCAAAGCAAGACAAGCATTTGTGTAAGTTTATCGATAGCCTAGTATAGCATTATGTACAGCTAGCAGCAGGAAGCTTGGTCACGAAAATCAGAAAAGCAATCAAATTGACCGTTTACCTTTGATGAGCTTTGGATGTTTTCACTCATGAGACTCCCAGTTAGACAGCAAATGTTCCTTTTGTTCCATAAAGATGATTTTTATACCCAAAATACCTCAGTTTGTTGGTTACGTTATGTTGAGAAATCCACCGGAAATAGCGGTCACGACAATGGTGAAAACATTCCAAATTAGCTCCATAATATTGACAGAAACATGGAAAACGTTTTTATAATCAATCCTCGAGGTGTTTTTCAAATATCTATTCGATAATATATCAACCGGGACAATTGGCTTTTCAGTAGGAGCGAGAGGAAAAATGACTACCTCTGTCTTTTACGCAAGAATCACTCTGAGAGCCCTCAGCTGGCCACTTACGCAATGTAGTCGTTTACGCTCATTCTTCAACATGAAAAGGCGTGAAACTACATCAAAATGCTGTAGACGCCTTGGGGAATACGTAGAAAAAGGAATCTGGTTGATATCCCTTTCATTGGCCAATAGGGGTGCATAGGACCACAACGGTTTCAAAACATTAGTCACTTCCTGATTGGATTTTTCTGAGGCTTTTGCCTGCAATATCAGTTCTGTTATACTCAGACAACATTTTGACAGTTTTGGAAACTTTAGAGTCTTTTCTATCCTAAGCTGTCAATTATATGCATATTCTAGCATCTGGTCCTGCGAAATATGCAGTTTACTTTGGGAACGTTATTTTTCCAAAAATAAAAAAGTGTCTGCCAAGGCTGGAAAGTCAGTTGCTTCATGAACCAGCTCGGCGTATATTATTTTGTATTAAAGTCTATTTGAGCTCACAGACTCTGGTATTTGGGAAAAATTATTAACTGAATATTAGAGCCTCTCGGTGTATGCATGCAGTGTACCCAAGTGGCGTCGATAGCAACTGCTTGCACGTGCCTTACTACACTATGTCTCCCTGTTATGGCTTTTGCGCCATCAGTACACATCTTGACCATCCATTTGATGTCACAAAGCTGTCCAGTACTTTAAAAATATCCTCTCCTGTTTTCCAGTGGTTTGCAGAAGAGGATTTATTTTCTTAATTGACCCGCCATAAATATAACGGTCATCTACCAGGAGCTGTGCCATGTCCGCAAAGCTTGCTGTCCCCAGTTCACCTGGCCGTGCTGCTGCTCCAGTTTCAACTGTTCTGCCTTATTATTATTATTGGACCATGCTGGTCATTTATGAACATTTGAACATCGTGGCCATGTTCTGTTATAATCTCCACCCGGCACAGCCAGAAGAGGACTGGCCACCCCACATAGCCTGGTTCCTCTCTAGGTTTCTTCCTAGGTTTTGGCCTTTCTAGGGAGTTTTTCCTAGCCATCGTGCTTCTACACCTGCATTGCTTGCTGTTTGGGGTTTTAGGCTGGGTTTCTTTACAGCACTTTGAGATATCAGCTGATGTACGAAGGGCTATATAAATAAATTTGATTTGATTTGTTGACCCATCTAGCTGTAAAGCATAGAATTGTATGCTTGTATGCGAAGCAGTAATTGTTTCAAAACATCTTCTGCCATGTCACTGATGCGTCGTGAAACTGTATTTTTTGATGAAGACATTGTCTGTATAGTTTTTTGGGCTTTTACCCCAGCATTGTCTCAGCCATATCCGCGGGAGCAGGAAGAATGAAGTTCTCCACAATAGCATGGGGCTTGCCTGTCCTATCCACTCGGGAGCTCACCATATAAGACGCTTCTAGCCTCTTCTTATTAACGGTATCTGTTGCTTTTATACATGTCTTACTACTCGAAAGTCATCTCAATAATTCTCAACAATTCTCTTAAAATTCTCTCATCTTAATTCTCAAAAAGCTCCTGTGATTTATTTTTCAAATGCCATGTTTTGTTTCTAAATGTTTGCGCAATAGTGAAGGTTTCATCGAGTTCTGAGATAGTGTGTTATATGTGCAAAAGTACTGTGGCTGAGGAAAGGCACTACTCCCAATTTAAGTGAACCCTAAATCAATGTGGTTCTCTTCTCATCATATTTGAGCCTCTTTGATGGTCCAACGTCCCTGTCTGTTGTTTGTTGCTTTCTCAGGTAAGGGGGTAGTAGATCTTTGGCTGCATCAGATTCCCAACTGTCAGTGTCCGTGGTAGCTGGACTAAAAACGAATGTAGAATTACTGATGCTAGCATTGGATGTGCTTGTGGAAGCAGAACAACTTGTGTCATTGACAGGTGCAGTACTGCTGGTAGTAGCAGTACTACCAGTAGAGCTGGTATGTGTCTCTATGGACATGGGCCTTACTTTTAACTATTTATCCATTTTAGAGCAAACAGAATGAGCAGCAGCTACGTTAGGCTACTGTTACTGTAATTTAATTATACCAATGTGTTTTCATTAATTGAATTCCCTTAATCTATTTCATGAGAATTTGTAAGTTTCTTGTTTGCATAAAATAGACGGAGACCAGTCTTATCAATAATAGGTAACAGAATGTATTCTCGGAGCGCGCTGCCACGTTACCTTGAGCAACAGTTTATATACAATAACATGACGTCATTTCATTACTCCTAAAATGAATCTCCTCCTCCAGACCGGTCAAAGGGAACTTTATAGGTTCATTCTGAGTTCATTCTGACCCTCCTAGCACATACACAGGACACACAACACAACTGAATTAACTTTTGACCCCTCAACATTATCGATCACCACTTAGCTGACAGTTCTAATTAACAGACAACCTAGGAATGCACTCACTGTCTTATCTAAAACATGCCAGAGCTAAGTTTCGTCAGTTCGACCATAGGTTAACTACCTTATCTGTTTACTTAATCCACTACCCATTTCTTTCTTCCTAGTTGGAATGGTGTTCATTAACTTTAAATACTCCTTGTCCGTGTCACACAATCCCTTCTTATGAACTCATATTGTTAATCAGATACAATAAAACAGAGTATAAGTTTACTTAGTTACAGTTCCATTTAAAATGATTTGTTCAGTTATTTAATCATAATTTCCTAACAGCTACATACAGACCGTTAGTGCAATTCCCGCGAGAGAGTAACAGTTAATGTGATTGGATGTTAATTATTTGACTAGGCTACCTGAATCATAAAACACGGGACGAGATGTTAAAAACTGTCCATTGTGCCAATAGATGGAATGCACTCGCATGAGATTTGCCGTGATGTTGACAGAGTGGCATGGGGGGTTTATTTCTTAGACTGGGTTAAGATGTCAATTTTGGGACACATCCTCAGTAGTGTACCTTCGAATCAGTGGGTGTTTCAACCTTTAATCACTAAACACCCTCATCAAAGGTGGCCAGCTAAAGGGTGATCAAGCCTTAGCTTGTGTCCCATGCCCAATTAAGATGTCCCACGGGACTATTGAGGGATCTGAATTGGGTTCTCAGGTGGGGGTGGGGGGTCATGAAGTTACCAGCAAGGGTCCTTCCATTTGATCCAGATCCACTGGCTGCCTCTTTCAGCTGCTTGAGAAACTGCTCTGACGGTCTGCCGCAGAGCCTGTCCATGGATTCCAAGTTCTTTCAGCAACCTGATGGTGGAAGAAGCCACGAATCCCCTGCATCCCACTTCAACTGGCCAGACTTTTGCACGCTGAGTTGCATCTTCCAGTCCCGGGCCATGGCTAGGTGTCCAGTTTATGGCTTCGTAGGAGGATACTTGGGCCTTTTCTGTCCCTCCCGGATGAATGTTGTTGTTTTAACGGGATTGTTTGTTTTTGGAGGTAATGAATTGGTTGCACTCCTCTTGGTCTCAAGTGCTGCAGCCAGGCTCTTGAGGACCTGACTGTGCCTCCAGGTGTAGCGGCCTTGTGAGAGGCTGGTCTTGCAACCTGTCATTATATGCCTGAGAGTCGCTGGAGCTGGGCAGAGGGGGCAGGTCGAGTCCTCGCCATACCATTGATGTAGATTTTTTGGTAATGGAAGCACATCATAAACAGCTCTTATGATGTTAACCCAGATGTTGCTTGCTACCATTTGCCAAAGCTCACTCCAGTTGATCTTTCTCCTCTCCAGGCCTTCCCACCGTGTCCATTGCCCTAGTTTAGCAAGGGAGACAGCCTTTGCACTTCTTGCAGTCTCCTCCTGTCTGCGCACCTCCTCGACCACCAGCTTCCTGCGTTCAGATGTTGTTGCCTTATGGAACGTTGGTTTGCTTGCTGCCAGGCCAAAGCCTCCTCTTCCATGCTGGATATTCCCCACAATGTCTTGGTGTCTCAGGGCTGATGTTGCTTGCTGCACAGCCTTGGATGATGTCCATTTCTGTCCAGTTTGTAGGGGAGGTGCAGCCTTGCTAATGGTCTGGTCTTTGGAGTCCTTCAATGTCATCTAAAGTCTTACTTTAGAGCACTTGTACTCCTCCGTTAGACTTGTAAGAGGTAGTTCAAGGACCCCTTTGCCATAGAGGCCGATGTTACTCAGGCATCGTGGGGACACCCAGCCATTTCTTCACGTATGAGGTAATGGTTCGCTCCATCTTCTCCACTGTTGTTATTGGGACCTCATAGACGGTGAGTGGCCACATTACCCGGGGGAGAAGTCCAAACTGTAGGCACCAAAGCTTGAGCCTCCCAGGCAGTAGGGTCTTGTTGATGTTCTCAAGACCGTCGGCGATGTCCTGCCTTACTTGCTGCACTTGATCTTTATCCCGGAGGCTTTCGTTGTACCATCTACCCAGGCTCTTGATGGGTTGCTCAGACACCGTTGGTATCGGGTCATCTCCAATGCAGAACCTCACATCTTTAAGCTGTCCCTTGACTATGGAGATGCTTCGAGATTTGCTTGGCTTGATTTTCATCCGGGCCCACTTGATGTTATCCTGCAGTTTTGCAAGTAACCGCCTGGTGCATGCTGCAGTGGTGGTCAGTGTAGTCATGTCATCCATGTATGCTCGGATAGGTGGGAGACGGAGCCCTTCCTTAGTTCTCTCACCGCCAACCACCCATCTCGATGCCCTGATGATGACTTCCATGGCCATAGTGAAGGCCAGAGGAGAAATTGTACAGCCTGCCATTATGTCTACTTTCAAGCGCTGCCATGTTGTTGTGAAGTCAGGTGTTGTGAAACACAATTGCAGGTCTTGGAAATAGGCCTTTACCAGTGTAGTGATGGGTTCTGGTACGTGGAAAATGTTGAAGGATTCCCAGAGGAGTTCATGAGAAACTAAGCCAAAGGCTTTGGCCAGGTCGAGGAAGATGACATAGAGGTCTCTCTTGTCCTTCTTTGCTGTTTGGATCTGGTGCCAAATCATACTAGTATGTTCCAGGCAACCAGAGAAACCAGGAATGCCTGCTTTCTGTACAGATGTATCAATGTACTTGTTCCTTTCCAGATAAGTGGACAGCCTCTGTGCTATTATACTGAAAAAGATCTTCCCTTCGACGTTGAGAAGGGAGATTGGTCAGAATTGACTGATGTCTGTCGCATCCTTATTTTTCGGGATTAGCACACCACCAGCCCTTCGCCATGCCTTTGGTATTATTTCCTTCTGCCACACTATCCTCATGAGCCTCCAAAGAAAGCGTAGAACATCCGGGGCATTCTTGTAGAGCTTGTATGGTACTCCATTAGGCCCAGGAGCCGAGGCCGCTCTTGTTCTTCGGACAACGTTCTTTACTGTATTTGACATTGTGTTATTTTGCTGAACACGAGATGGTTTAATTTTATTTTTGACAGTGAAACGAGGCAACTCAGGCAAGAAAAAAAACTCACCCAAATGTATAGCCCAGTTGGAAAATATAAATGGGCTGTTTGAAAATGTGAATAATAATTTTTTTTAGAATTACTTTTATTTATATTTTTTTAAAATTTGAATCACGTTTTTATTTGGCGACGGCATTGGCCATTTTGGGAATGCCTGTTGTAGCGTAGACTTTTTGTATTCTTTTTGTCTTCTACCAAACCAATCTTTGGATGTCATTGCTCACTTGCTTCTGATAAAGTGATAAAGGCTTTGGCTTACTGCCTCGAGAAAATGGAGTGGGTAATGAGCGTCAAATTAGTCAGCTGGCTGCTGAGAAATGGAAAAATCCCTGCAGTTTGTTTTGCCGGAGCATACTGTCTTGTAGGTGTCGTCTTGGGGAGAGGTTATGTCAATTCTGGTGACCTATAAAATGTAGGCCAAACAAACACAGTGCACTGATATTCAAAGACTGCATGTTGTAATCAATTATAAACATTCCCATGTAAATGTTTCAGGCTGTAGTAGCTCAGAAACGTGCAATACGTGGGAATGTGGAACATAATCTATTATAATTTGACAGCTATAAATTATTTTGACCAACAGGGGTCACAAGTGTACACTGTTGAGCAAAGCCATGAGCAATGAACCTATTTTCAACACAATTGGCTGGAAAACCTAAATACCTCAGGAACCTTTGTTTCCCCATCACTAGTATAATTTTAAATGACAACATTTGCCTATGAACTCACGTGGTGAAGGCCACAGGACTGAAAATGAAGGAATTCAACAACCATTTCTCTATCCCTTACAAACAGTCATTGGTGGTAACTACAATTTACGCGAAAAGGCAAGGCACACTGGAAAATGAAATTGGAGGCGTGGCTTAGTGGGGTGTGGCTATCAGTTAATTATTTTTGGCCTCCCATTAGTGGAAGCATATCAATTTAAGTGATCTATGGTTATGCCAGATTTGAAGTCTATGTACAGTGATATGCAAAAGTATTCACCCACTTGGCATTTTTCCTATTTTTTTGCCTTACAACCTGGAATTAAAATTGATTTTTTTGGGGGCGGGTTGTATCATTTGATTTACACAACAGGCCTACCAATTTGAAGATGCAAAATATTTTTTTATTGTTAAACAAATGAGAAAGAAGACCAAACAAATTGAAAACTTGAGTGTGCTTGAGTCACACCCCCAAAGTCAATACTTTATAAAGCCACCTTTTGCTGCAATTACAGCTGCAAGTCTCCTGGGGTATGTCTCTATAAGCTTGGCACATCGAGCCACTGCGATTTTTGTCCATTCTTCAAGGTGAAACAGCTCCAGCTCCTTTAAGTTGGATGGGTTCTGCTGGTGTCCAGCAATATTTAAGTCATACCACAGATTCTCAATTGGATTGAGGTCTGGGCTTTGACTAGGCCATTCCAAGACATTTAAATGTTTCCCCTTAAAACCTTTTAAGGATAGGGTGCAGCATTTCCACTTTTGGATAAATAGTGTGTACAATTTCAACTTCCTGCTACTCATGCCAGGAATATGTTATATGCATATGATTAGTAGGTGTGGATGGAAAACACTCTAAAGTTTCTAAAACTGGTTCAATCATGTCTGTGACTATAACAGAACTTATGTAGCAGGCAAACTCCTGAGGAAAAACTGTTCTGAATTATTACTATTTTTTTCCTCTGTCTGTTCCCTCAGTTGTCTTTGCCAAGGGAAATTAGATAGCACCCATTTTACAGTTCCTACGACTTCCACAGGATGTCACCAGTCTTGGGAATTGGGTTGAAGTTAATCATTGGTGAAACGAAGAAGAGGCACATCCTGGAACAACTTTACACTTTTGATAGTTACGCAAGAGGGAAAATGGTGCATGTATTGTTTACTTGCTGTATCGAATACAGATTCCCCCGTCTACAATTTGATCGATTATTAACGTTTAAAAATACCTAAAGTTGTATTACAAAAGTAGTTTGAAATAGTTTGGCAAAGTTTATAGGCAACTTTTGAAATGTTTTGTAATGACGTGGTGTTTTGGAAAGCTGTTTTTTTCCGGATCAAACCTTCTTTATAAATGAACATTTTGGGTATAAATGGACGGAATTAATCGAAAAAAAGGACCAATTGTGATGTTTATGGGACATATTGGAGTGCCAACAAAGAAGCTCGTCAAAAGTAATGCATGTTTTATATTTTATTTCAGCGTTTTGTGTAGCGCTGGCTACGCTAATTATTTTGTTTACAACTCGTTCAGGTGGTTCAGGGGGGTGCATGCTATCAGATAATAGCTTCTCATGCTTTCGCCGAAAAGCATTTTTAAAATCTGACATGTTGGCTGGATTCACAACGAGTGTAGCTTTAATTGAGTACCCTGCATGTGTGATTTAATGAAAGTTTGAGTTTTATAGCGTTTTATTTGAATTTGGCGCTCTGCTTTTCCCGAGGCTATTGGCCACTTGAGACGCTAGCGTCTCCCTATCCACTCGAGTGTTGCTTTGCAGTATGCTTAGGGTCATTGTCCTGCTGGAAGGCGAACCTCTGTCCTAGTCTCAAATCTCTGGAAGACGGAAACAGGTTTCACTCAAGAATTTCCCTGTATTTAGCACCATCCATCATTCCTTCAATTCTGACTAGTTTCCTAGTCCCTGCCGATGAAAACTACCTCACAGCATGATGCTGCCACCACCATGCATCACTGTGGGAATGGTGTTCTCGGGGTGATGAGAGGTGTTGGGTTTGCGCCAAAAAGCACATTTTTTGTCTCATCTGACCAGAATACCTTCTTCCATATGTTTGTGGAGTCTCCCACATGCCGTTTGGTGAACACCAAATGTGTTTGCTTATTTTTTCTTTAAGCATAGCTTTTTTCTGGCCATTCTTCCGTAAAGGCCAGGTCTGTGGAGTATACGGCTTAGTGGTCCTATGGACAGATACTCCAATCTCCGCTGTGGAGCTTTGCAGCTCCTTCAGAGTTATCTTTAGTCTCTTTGTTGCCTCTCTGATTGATGCCTTCCTTGCCTGGTCTGTGAGTTTTGGTTGGCAGCCATCTCTTGGCAGGTTTGTTGTCGTGTCATATTCTTAACATTTTTTAATAATGGATTTAATGGTGCTCCGTGGAATGTTGAAAGTTTGGATGTTTTTTTATAACTCAACCCTGATCTGTACTTCTCTACGACCTTGTTCCTGACCTGTTTGGAGAGCTCCTTGGTCTTCATGCTGCCGCTTGCTTGGTGGTGCCCCTTGCATAGTGGTGTTGCAGACTCTGGAGCCTTTCAGAATAGGTGTATATATACTGAGATCATGTGACACTTAAAGTCTACCTAACTAATTATGTGACTTCATAGGAAAGGGGGTGAACACATATGCACGCATCACTTTTCCGTTTTTGGCTGAATAAGGCTGTAAATGGTGTAACACTTAAAGTGTACATTCCCTAACACTGATAAAGTTTAACAGCATCAGCACTAAGCACAATGTTAATTTAACACTGAAAAGTGTGGACTCCTATAGATAATGCCCTAGTGTTAAATTGAACACTGTTTAGTGTTGATTCAACACTGGAGAAGTTGCAGCGTAGTATAACACGTATACCTTTTCAATAAACATCACCCTCCACAGTTTAGAAATAAATGTTGTTTATCTTTAACATACAACAGCAAACATAATGAGAGGACCTATGACATGAAAAGCAAGCTTATCTCCCAACTTAAAATGATTGTCCCTCTGGCGATCATTATATAATTTGAGCTTTTCCTCTCAGATGGCGAATGGGAATATTTCATCAGCATCCACAAAATGTGACCATAGAGGATCACATGTTGGAACTGAGGAGAAAGAGAGAGAGAGAGAGAGAGAGATGAAGCAACAGATGGGTGTATTTGACAGAAATACGGCTCAGAAATGGTGAAATATGAACATGTCAAATGGGAGGTTTCTTGGCAGATTGTGATTGAAGTAACCTTTAACAGCATAGAGGAGCCATTTCTGTGCGGAAATGGCATATTCCGTCAATTCTTGAATAATTGGAGTCTGTGTAAACCTTGAAACTGGTCTTGATAAAATAACTGATTTGATTTGTGATCAGAGTGATCAAATGAAAATGATACTCTGGGCATATATTATGATCAAGACAGTATACATCATGATTTAACAGGTTCAAAATCAAGATTGTAACTTTTGTCAGCATGGTTTTGCAATGCCAATGCAGGGTCCACAGCGGTGCACAAGCCAAAGTAAATCTCAGTTGTCCATGCTGAACAGTAACACTGTGGTTATGAACAGCCAAGTGAGTAGTCTCGGAAATCCCAGACATAGGGCAACAACACTAGGTCTGGGGAACAATGGGGGGTTTCCTTGGCAACTTCGAAGCAGGAAAATAAAATCTTCCTGGGAGGGTCCTCTTCACACAGACAATTCTCCCAACAAATTACAAATTTGGGTAGGCAGGGCTTAAAATGTGGGCAGGAATTGTGCTCTTTGAAAAATAACAGAGACGGACCCAATAACAGACGTGGACCCGATGCGGACGCAAATAGCTATTTATAGCCACAGCCAGTCAGTGGTAGAATGTTAGCTGTCATGGTGCAAACAAACTACTCACTTGCGAAATAGAAACTCATTGAAAATATCCATTTGGCTAGTTTCGTGTTTGGTGGGGATGTTTATCCCATGGCACAAATGGATAAGGCTCTGGTCTGACTTCCTATGTGTCCATTTCTGACCTGTTTCCTACTATACCAAACGGATGTTAGTATCTGTGCAGACGTGTATGCTGGAACATTATTAATGTGGGAGACAACCAGTTTACCAAGGGAGACTACCTAGTGAGAGCTAATGGTGTCCCCCCCCTTTCAGGCCCTTCCTTTTACTGCCACCGCTGATGGAGTGGATTCGGGTGGCGGTGGCACACACAGAACACAGGCGCAGCTTCTCTGTGGACAGCGATGATGTGAGACAAGCTGCCAGGTTGCTCCTGCCAGGGGTGGACTGTGAGCCACGGCAGCTAAAGTAAGACATGACATGGATGAACATACACAAGTACACACACACATAAAAATCTCTCTCAGACAGGCACACACAATTACTGAACACAGGATTGTGCATTTATTCAGACATACAGTGGCAAGAAAAAGTATGTGAACCCTTTGGAATTCTGGTTTTCTGTATAAATTGGTCATACAATTTGATCTGCTCTTCATCTAAGTCACAACAGACAAACACAGTCTGCTTAAACTAATAACACACAAATTATTGTATTTTTCTAGTCTATATTGAATACGTAATTTAAACACTCAGTGTAGGTTGGAAAAACTATGTGAACCCCTAGGTGAACCCCTGTGAACCCCTAGGTTCTCCAAAAGCTAATTGGAGTCAGGTGTCAGCTAACCTGGAGTACAATCAATGAGATGAGATTGGAGATGTTGGTTAGAGCTGCCCTGCCCTATAAAAAACACTCACAAAATGTGAGTTTGCTATTCCCAAGAAGCATTGCCTGATGTGAACCATTCCCCGAACAAAAGAGATCTTAGAAAACCCAAGATTAAGAATAGTTGACTTGCATAAAGCTGGAAAGGGTTACAAAAGTATGTCTAAAGGACTTGATGTTCATCAGTAAGACATTTTCTTTTATGAATGGAGAAAGTTAAGCACTGTTGCTACTCTCCCTTTGAGTGGCCATCCTGCAAAGATGACTGCGACTGCACAGTGTAGAATGCTCAATGAGGTTAAGAAGAATCTTAGTGTCAGCTAAAGACTTAAAGAATTCCCTGGAACATGCCAACATCTCTGTTGACAAGTCTATGATACGTAAAACACTAAACAAGAATGATGTTCATGGGAGTACACCACAGAAGAAGCCACTGCTGTCCAAAAAACATTGCTGCACGTCTGAAGTTCGTAGAAGAGCATCTGGATGTTCCACAGTGCTACTGGCAAAATATTCTGTGGACAGATTAAAACTAAAGTTGAATTGTTTGGAAGGAACACACAACACTATGTGTGGAGTAATAAGGCACAGCACACCAACATCAAAACCTCATCCCAACTGTAAAGGATGTTGAAGGGAGTATCATGGTTTGGAGCTGCTTTCCTGCCTCAGGGCCTGGACAGCTTGCTATCATTGATGGAAAAAATGAGTTCCCATGTCTATCAAGACATTTTTCAGGAGATTGTAAGGCTATCTGTCCACCAATTGAAGCTCAACAGAAGTTGGGTGATGTAACAGCACAACCCAAAACACAGAGGTAAATCAACAACAGAATGTCTTCAACAGAATAAAATACACCTTCTGGAGTGGCCCAGTCACTGAGTCCTGACCTCAACCTGATTGAGATGCTGTGGCATGACCTCAAGGGAGCGGTTCACACCAAACATCCCAAGAATATCGCTGAACTGAAACAGTGTTGTAAAGAGGAATGGTCCAAATTCCTCCTGACCGTTGTGCAGGACTGATCCACAACTACAAAAAAACGTTTGGTTGAGGTTATTTCTGCCAAAGTAGGGTCAACCAGTTATTAAAACCAAAGATTTCATACTTTTTTCCACCCTGCACTGTGAATGTTTACACGATGTATGCAATAAAGACATGAAAACAAATAATTGCTTCTGTAGTTTAGTTTAACCTGTCTAGGACACAGGTTCTGCTAACGGAACCCCTCCCCCCAACATTCCGCTGAAAAGGCAGCGCAGGAAATTCAAAAATATTTTTTTGAAATATTTTCACTTTCACACATTAACCTCTTAAAAAGCTAGTGGGCACTATTTTTATGTTTGAAAAAATTACGTTCCCAGAATAAATGGGAACTTCTCAGGACAAGATGCTAGAATATGCATATATTTGACAGATTAGGATAGAAAACACTCTAAAGTCTCCAAAACTGTCAAAATATTGTCTGTGAGTATAACAGAACAGATATTGCAGGCGAAACTCTGAGGAAAATCCAATCAGGAAGTGCCTATTATTTTGAAACCCTTCTGTTCCTAAGCATGCCTATCCTCCATTTAAAGGGATATCAACCAGATTCCTTTTTTCTCTGGCTTCCCTAAGGTGTCAACAGTCTTTAGATATAGTTTCAGGCTTTTATTTTGAAAAATGAGCATGAAAGACTACATTCCGTAAGTGGATAGGTGGGGGCTCTCAGAGTGAGTTTTTACGCTACAGAGTAAAGCCGCCATTGTTCCTCCCGCTGTTATTGATAAACCTACACACTCGGTTGATATATTATCGAATATATATTTTAAAAACTACCTGAGGAATGATTATAAAAAACGTTTGACATGTTTCTGTGGACATTATGAAGACTATTTGGAATTTCCGTCTGCGTTGTCTTGACCGCTCTTTCCTGTGGATTTCTGAACATAACACGACAAACAAACGTCGGTATTTTGGATATAAAATAATCTTTATGGAACAAAAGGAACATTTGTTGTGTATCTGTATCTGATTATTTTGAAATTATGCTTTACAGCGAAAGCAATCAAGCGTTTGTGTAAGTTTCTCGATAGCCTAGCATAGCATTATGTACACTTAGCATCAGGTAACTTGGTCACGAAAATCAGAAAAGCAATCAAATTAATCGTTTACCTTTGATGATATTCGGATGTTTTCACTCACGAGACTCCCAGTTAGACAACAAATGTTCCTTTTGTTCCATAAAGATATTTTTTATATCCAAATACCTCCGTTAGTTTAGTGCGTTATGCCCAGGAATCCACCGGAAAGAGCAGTCACGACAACGCAGACAAAAATTCAAAATTATATCCATAATGTCAACAGAAACATGTCAAACGTTTTTTATAATCAACCCTCCGGGTGTTTTTCAAATATCTATTCGATAATATATCAACTGGGACATTTGGCTTTTCAATAGGACCCGGGAGTAACAATGGCCGCCTTTCTCTTTTGCGCACAACTCACTCTGAGAGCCCCCACCTATCCACTTACGCAATGTGGTCGTTCATGCTCATTCTTCAAAATAAAAGCCTGAAACTATGTCTAAAGGCTGTTGACACCTTAGGGAAGCCAAAAGGAAAAAGGAATGGTTGATATCCCTTTAAATGGGCAATAGGGATGCATAAGAACAGAAGGGTTTCAAAATAAGAGGCACTTCCTGATTGGATTTTCCTCAGGGTTCGCCTGCAATATCAGTTCTGTTAAACTCACATACTATATTTTGACCGTTTTGGAAACTTTAGAGTTTTCTATCCTAATCTGTCAATTATATTCATATTCTAGCATCTGGTCCTGAGAAATAGGCTGTTTACTTTGGGAACGTTATTTTTCCAAACATAAAAATAGTGCCCCCTAGCTTCAAGAGGTTTTAAGGTGCAGCGGGCCCAGAACAGAGCGGCACATCTTGCTCTTCACTGTAATCAGCCATTAATACCATGCATGCCAGTCTCTCTTGGCTGAGAGTTGATTAAAGACTGACTGTGTCACTTGTTTTTATAAGAAATATTAATGTGTTGGAAATTCCAAATTGTTTGCATGGTCAACTTACACACAGCACTGACACCCACATTGACATCACCAGACATGTCACAATGGGTCTTTTCACAGTCCCCAGACCCAGAACAAATTCAAGTAAACATACAGTTCAATACAGAGCCATGAGTGCATAGAACGTCCTTCCATCTCATATAGCGCAAGCAAACCTGGTTTAAAAAAGCAAATAAATCAATACCTCACGGCACAACGCCTCTCACCCCTTTGTTGAGTGTATGCACTGACATTTATGTGTAACTGATAGATACACAAACACACTACAAGTTAATGTTTTTAAATGTATGTAAATTGTAAAGTCCTTTGTCTAATGTATTTTTTTGTTATGTGTCGGAACCCAGTAAGACTAGTTGTTGCCATTGGTATTGACTAATGGGGATCCTAATAAATAAAAAATAAATATCCGTACTTGAGCTCCAATGAAAACCTGTTGTTTGAATTGAAGAGGGCATTCAATAAACGCAGACTGAAGGATATCAAGGATTTGGAAAAAAACATGTACAGATGAATGGTCTAAGATCCCTCCTAATGCGTTTTCCAATCTCATAAAACATTATAGAAAAAGGCTATACGTGCCGGTAAGCTTGCAAGGGGAGGCTGCACCAAGTATTGCCTTCTGACACCTATTTATTTTTAGATTACTTGTTAAACTAAATATTTGTCTCTGAGGAATTGTATTAGTATAAAATAATATAATTTCTTTTTTTTTAGCATATACTCTAGCTCGGTATTTGTATTATAAATTGTATTTCCTTTTTCCCCCTTCCGAGCTTGTGCGAGGTTTGTGCAGGTCAGGAGACTGGACTTCACTGCAGCTTCATTGAAATCAACTTTCTTGGTTGTGTCCTATTCTTGGTTGTGTCCTATTTCACCTTCATTTAGCTAGGCAAGTCTTGTTCTTATTTACAATGATGGCCTACCAAAAGACAAAAGGCCTCCTGTGGGGACGGGGGCTGGGATTAAATAGAACACATAGCATCAACACCACATGATAAACATGGTAACAGCACAACACAGAATTCCTGAGCTAGAATTCCCCACAATCAAATGCCGACCATATTATCTCCCAAGAGAATTCTCATCGGTTATTGTCACAGCTGTATATATCCCCCTTCAAGCCAATACCATGACGGCCCTCAAGGAACTTCGCTGGACTCTATGCAAACTGGAAACCCAATATCCTGAGGATGCATTTATTGTGGCTGGGGATTTTAACTTCTCTAGGGTAGGGGGCAGCATTTTGGATGAAAAGCATGCCCAAATTAAACAGCCTGCTACTCGGGCTCAGAAGGTATGATATCCATATAACTGGTAGATGTGGATAGAAAACACTCAAGTTTCCAAAACTGTTAAAATAGTGTGTGTGAGAATAACAGAACTGATTTGGCAGGCAAAAACCTGGGACAAATCCATTCGGGAAGAATTTTTTTTGTTTGTTTGTTGGTTTTGTCGTTTTCTATTCAATGCCATTACAGTATCCATTGATTTAGGACTCAATTTGCAGTTCCTATGCCTTCCACTAGATGTCAACAGTCTCGAAATTGTTTCAGGCTTGTATTCTTATAAATGAGGGAGTAAGACCAGTCTGAATGAGTGGACCCTTACCTATCACACTTTTTCATGCGCAATCCCGAGAGAGAGCATTTCTTGTTTACCTTTTATATTGACAACGTTATTGTCCGGTTGAAATATTATAGATCATTTAGGCTAAAAACAACCTGAGGATTGAATATAAACATAATTTGACATGTTTCTATGAACTTTACAGATACAATTTGGAGTTTTTTGTCTGCCTGTTTTGACTGCTTTTGAGCCTGTGGATTACTGAAGAAAACGCACAAACAAAACAGAGGTTTTTGGATATAAAGATAATTTATCGAACAAAGGGAACATTTATGAATGAGTAAATGAATGTCTTCTGAGTGCCACCATATGAAGATCATCAAAGGTAAGGGATTCCTTTTATCTCTATTTCTGAGTTTTGCAATTCTTCTGCTTGGCTGGTTACTGTTTGTAATAATTTGTCAACTGGGCTGTGTTCTCAAATAATCGTAAGGTATGCTTTCGCCGTAAAGCATTTTTAAATAATAATCACGGACAACAACCAGAGACTGAAAAACAGCATCTGTCTCAAGGCCATCAGACTGTTAAACAGCCATCACTAACACAGAGCTGCTGCCTACATACAGACTTGAAATCATTGGCCACTTTAATAAATGATCACTAGTCGCTTTAATAATGGCACTTTACTAATGTTTACATATATATTGCATTACTCATCTCATATGTACTGTATATACTGTATACCATCTATTGCATCTTGCCTATAATGCTTGGTCATCTCTCATCCATATATTTATATGTATATATTCTTATTCCATCCCTTTACTTAGATTTGTGTGTATTAGGTAGTTGTTGTGGAATTGTTAGATTACTTGTTAGATATTACTGCACTGTCGGAACTAGAAGCACAAGCACTTCACTACACTCGCAATAACATCTGCTAACCATGTGTATGTGACCAATAAAATGTGATTTGATTTGACAAGGTAGCAGCACAAAACATGGTACAAACATTATTGGGCACAGACAACATCACAAAGGCAAGAAGGTAGAGACAACAGTACATCACGCGAAGCAGCCACAACTGTCAGTTAGAGTGGGATCTTATTTCAGCTCATGAAACATGGGACGAACACTTTACATGTTGAGTTTATATTTTTGTTCAGTATAGATGAAGAGCCAAAATGAGTATAACATTCTGGAATTTAAACCACAAAATTTCCCACAATTCACACTATTTTCGAAATACTGAGAATGTTTCCAGTTATTCATTAATTTCGGTAGTGCATCCTCATATCTAATTGAGCAGCTGCTGTCAAAGCCCAAAATAGTATGGCATCTGAGTATTTAAAGTATTCTTGACTTTCAAAAGGACCATCTGAGATCTGAGCGGTTTTAAGCAACATGGTAATAGCTCAAATTGTTCACTGATAGAAAACCTCCACCTAGCCTATGTTCCTTAAACTTGTCAAATCCATTCAGATCTCCACAAGTATATAGGCCGAAGGCTTGATTTCATTGTCTAACTATACCACTGTGAGTTAGCCAAGTAAACAGGTCTCCACAACTGCTTATATGAAGGTCTGTTAAGATCCCCTAAGTTCCTTCAATTCAAATCTGGACCACATAGCCTGTTCCACTGCTTCCCGACGCACTCCATTCTTCCCCATTGCTTGCTCTTTGGGGTTTTAGTAAGGTAGGTATCTGTAAAGCACATATTCAAATCAACCTTGCTGCCCACCACTAGTAGTCAGTAACAACAGTGTGATATTCATCATTTTTGTAAAATTACGTTCTAGCCTAGTCACGGCAGTGACTGAAGCTAGGGGGCAGTATTTTTATTTTTGGAAAAATAATGTTCCCAAATTAAACTGCCTATTTCTCAGGACCAGATGCTAGAATATGCATATAATTGACAGCTTAGGATATAAAACACTCTAAAGGTTCCAAAACTGTAAAAATATTGTCTGTGAGTATAACAGAACTGATATTGCAGGCAGAATCCTGAGAAAAATCCAATCAGGAAGTGACTTATATTTTGAAATCTTTGTTCCTATGCATCCCTATTGACCAGTGAAAGGGATATCAACCAGATTCCTTTGTCTACGTCTTCCCTAAGGTGTCTACATTCTTTAGACGTAGTTTCACGCCTTTATGTTGAAGAATGAGCGTAAACGACCACATTGCATAAGTGGCCAGCTGATGGCTCTCAGAGTGATTCTTGCGTAAAAGAGAGAGGGTAGACATTATCCTCCCAGTCCTACTGAATAGCCAACTCTCCCTGTTGATACATTATCGAATAGATATTTGAAAAACACCTTGAGGATTGATTATAAAAAAACGTTTGCCATGTTTCTGTCGATATTATGGATATCATTTGGAATTTTTTTCAGCGTTGTCGTGACCGCTATTTCCGGTGGATTTCTGAACATAACGTGACAAACAAACGGAGGTATTTTGGGTATAAAAATAATCTTTATGGAACAAAAGGAACATTTGCTGTCTAACTGGGAGTCTTGTGAGTGAAAACATCCGAAGATCTTCAAAGGTAAACAATTAATTTGATTGCTTTTCTGATTTTCATGACCAAAAGCTTCCTGCTGCTAGCTGGACATAATGCTATGCTAAGCTATTGATAAACTTACACAAACGCTTGTCTTGCTTTTGCTAAGCATAATTTCAAAATCTGAGACGAGTGTGAATAACAAAAGGCTAAGCTGTGTTTCGCTATATTTCACTTGTGATTTCATGAATATGGATTTTTTCTAGTAAGATTATTTGACCGTTGCGTTATGCTAATTAGTGTAGTTGATGACAATTATCTCGGATCCGGGATGGGTAGTTCCAAGAGCATTGATTTGAATGACAGTGTTATCACCAGTATCAGTCTAATACGACACCTCATGGTTAATCATTTGATGGACATCAGTTGCTTGACAACCACCTAACAACATGTATAATCTGTGCAAGTGTTCTAAATAATCAACCACCTCTAAATGACGAATTGTTGGTTAAAAATGTCTGCATGCTGTTTTCATAAAGTGATTACAGGTGACAATATCATCGATTTTGTTTTTCGATTACAAAAAGGAGTTATTCGATTAAAACATTTATATTGTCAATCATCCAAATTCGGCCATTGGAAACTTTCGTAGCTGCCCATCAGGGAACTGTCGGCAAATAGCAGACAACATAGAATGGCAAAGGTTTCCTGATGTGCTGTCCCAGAACTCCTAGGCCCAGTGGATTATCTGCCAATAGCCTGTGTAGCAGAAACACCTAGAGACAGGGGACGTGGGGTATTATTAGTAGTTACAAAAGTCTTGGAGACATGACTCAAAGTAGTAGCTATACCGAAATGAAAAGTAATATTCATGACTTACTCATGAGTAATGTCATGGTGGGGCCCATGTTCCTGTCTATGGTTTGAGGGAAGATGACTCGAAACCTGGATGCAGGGTCAGACAAGAGATGTTCTGGCTTCGAGAAAGATCCTCCACCAAACCCAAGTACTGTAGTCATCAATCTCCCTGCAGCAGATGCTCTTTATTGTTGGGGTCATTGGATGGCAGTGTCCACACTTGCACCTGAAAAATCAAACCAACTTTTCACAACAAAGACTATCATTGATATTTAGTGACAAGATGCCAATAGAAAATGTGCACGTCATTTTGCAGCATCACATTAAACTCCCCACCACCTGTCACCATGAATTTAACTTTTCTGGACTGTAATGTTAGCTTGCTAGATAGCTAGCTAATTTTCTATATGCTAGGTTTTTTTGAAGACTCATTTACAACCTTCAAACAATGGGGATGTCGAGAACAAGGTCAAATGACACTCGACTAAATGTAAGACTTAGCTAGCTAAAGTGAGCTACTGTAGCTAGTTACGATAGCTAGCAAGATAGATCACTTACATACACAATTTCTTCCTCTTTACTCTGACGTAGCTTTTATAAGCTAGCCAGCCACAATTCAGCTTTTGGCTGTCAGATATTTAGCTTGGCCTACTAGATCATAATAATTTTATATAATGGCAGCTAGCTACTTCAGTTCAGCTTACTTACCATGATTTCTTCTGACCAACACGCCACAAATTATCCTCAGAACACAGCTCCATCTCTCTCCTATCTCCGTTCAATCTCCTCCTTCTTGCCTGCTCGTCTCTGGTCTCTCGGTCTCCATTAAAGCTCACATTTATAAGGCTGTATAAAATGTAAGATGAAACTAATGTCATGTGATTGCAACCAGATGAAGATGTTCAAAGGTAAGGGATTTATTTTATCGCTATTTCTGACTTTCGTGAAGCATCTGCTTGGTTGGAAAATGTTTTTAATGCTTTTGTATGCGGGGCGCTGTCCTCAGATAATCACATGGTATGCTTTTGCCGTAAATCATTTTTGAAATCTGCCAACACGGCTGGATTAACAAGAAGTTAAGCTTTTAACTTCTTGCGACTAGCAATCCGGGAGCGTAATCATAGCCTGAAACGAATTAGCATAACGCAGCGGACATAAATACCCCTAGAAACTTTTCCTATTCATGAAAATCGCAAATGAAATATATTCAAACACAAGCTTAGCCTTTTGTTAATCACACTGTCATCTCAGATTTTCAAAATATGCGTTACAGCCAACGCTAGACAAGCATTTGTGTAAGTTTATGTAGTGTAACATCAGTTCTGTTGCACTCACAGACAATATCTTTGCAGTTTTGGAAACGTCAGAGTGTTTTCTATCCGAAGCTGACAATTATATGCATAGTCGAGCATCTTTTCGTGACAAAATTTCTTGTTTAAAACGGGAACGTTTTTCATCTAAAAATTAAAATAGTGCCCCCTAACACCAAGAGGTTAAATGATATATGACACTTGTATTTTCATGAAAGTTTAATATTACGATTTCTGTAATTTGAATTTGGCGTTCTGTAATTTCACAGAATGTTGTCGAGGTGGGTCGTTTGAGGCACGCCTAGTCCAAAGAGGGTAATTACAAACTTCCAGATAAGCTTCAATGCCATACAACACTCCTTCTGTGGTCTCCAACTAATCTTAAATGCAAGTAAAACTAGATGCATGCTCTTCATCCGATCACTGCCTGCACCCGCTCGCATATGTAGCATCACTTCTCTGGACGGTTCTGACTTAGAATATGTGGACAACTACAAATACCTAGGTGTCTGGTTAGACTGTAAACTTTCCTTCCAGACTCACATCTCCAATCCAAAATTAAATCTGGAATCGGCTTCCAATTTTGCAAAAAACATCCTTCACTCATGCTGCCAAACATACCCTTGTAAAACTGACTATCCTTCCGATCCTTGACTTCGGCGATGTAATTTACAAAATATCTTCCAACACGTTATTCAGCAAGCTGGATGTAGTCTACCACAGTGCCATCCATTATGTCACCAAAGCCCCATATACTACCCACCACTGCGACATGTATGCTCTCGTTGGCTGGCCCTCGCTTCATATTCGTCGCCAAACCCGCTGGCTCCAGGTCATCTATAAGTGTTTGCTAGGTAAAGTTCTGCCTTATCTCAGCTCACTGGTCACCATTGCAGCACCCACCCGTAGCATGCGTTCCAGAATGTATATTTCACTGGTCATCCCCAAATCCAACTCCTCATTTGGCCGCTTTTCCTTTCAGTTCTCTGCTGCCAATGACTGGAACGAATTGCAAAATTCACTGAAGCTGGAGTCTGATGTCTCCCTCACTAACTTTAAGCATTAGCAGTCAGAGCAGTTTACCGATCATTTCACCTGTACACAGCCCATCTGAAAATAGCCCACCCAACTACC
Organism: Oncorhynchus tshawytscha; assembly: GCF_018296145.1. Lineage (NCBI taxonomy): Eukaryota > Metazoa > Chordata > Actinopteri > Salmoniformes > Salmonidae > Oncorhynchus > Oncorhynchus tshawytscha. Next base: position 14,022,105 of record NC_056443.1, read on the forward strand.
TCATCCCCATATTGTTATTTATTTTTTGCTCCTTTGCACGCTAGCATCTTTACTTGCACATTCATCTTCTGCACATCTACCACTCCAGCGTTTAAATGCTAAATTGTAATTATTTCACAACTATGGCCTATTTATTGCTTCACCTCCCTAATCTTACTACATTTGCACAGACTGTATATAGACTTTTCTATTGTGTTATTGACTGTACATTTGTTTATCCCATGTGTATCTCTGTGTTGTTTGTGTCGCACTGCTTTGCTTTATCTTGGCCAGGTTGCAGTTGTGAGAACTTGTTCTCAACTGGCCTATTTAAATAAAGGTGAAATGAAAAATACATCTATATTTTTCGTTGCCTTCTATTTACCACAAATACCGCACTCAACGAGCTGTGTAAGGCCATAATCAAAGAAGAAAAGGCTCATCCAGAGGCAGCGCTCCTAGTGGCCTTAATGTAGGGAAACTTTCATATTTTATACCTATTTTCTACCAGCATGTCAAATGTGCAACCATATTTTTTTATAAACTCTAAACCACCTTTACTCCACACACAGAGACGTGTACAAAGCTGCCCCTTGCCCTCGATTTGGCAAATCTGACCATAATTCTATCCTCCTAATTCCTGTTTACAATTAAAAACTTTAGCAGGAAGTGCCAGTGACTCGCTCAATACGGAAGTGGTCAGATGACGTAGATGCCAAGCTACAGGACTGTTTTGCTAGCACAGACTGGAATATGTTCCAGGATTCATCTGATGGCATTGAGGAGTGTACCACATCAGTCATCTGCTTCATCAATAAGTGCATCGATGATGTAGTCCACACAGTGACCTACAGGTACATACCCCAAACAGAAACCAAGGATTACAGGCAACATCCACAGTGGGATAAAGGGTAGAGCTGTCTCATTCAAGAAACTAGGAGCTCTAACACGGACGCTTATAAGAAATCCCGCTATGCCCTCCTGTGAACCATCAAACAGATAAAGCCTCATTACAGGACTAAGATTGAATCCTATCCTCATCAGAATATGGAAGGGCTTGCAAACCATTAGACTAGAAAGGGAGACAGAGCCGCGAGCTGCCCAGTGACACAAGCCTACCAGATGAGCTAAATTACTTCTATGCGCGCTTTGAGGCAAGCAACACTGAAGCATGCAAGACAGCACCAGCTGTTCTGGAGGACTGTGATCAGGTCAACATTCACAAAACAGATTACCAGAACGTGTACTCAGAGCATGTGATGACCAACTGGCATGTCTTCACTGACATGTTCAACCTCTCCCTGACCGAGTCTGTAATACTTACGTTTCAAACAGACCACCAAAGTCCCTGTGCCCAAGAACATCAAGGTAACCTTCCTAAATGACTACCGACCCATAGCACTCACATCTGTAGCCATGAAGTGCTTTGAAAGGCTGGTCATGGCTCACAATACCATTATCCCAGAAACCCCACCCCAAATCACATACCGACCCAAAAGATCCACAGACGATGAAATCTCTATTGTGCTCCACCATGCCCTTTCTCACCTGGACAAAAGGAATACCTACGTGAGAATTCTGTTCATTGACTACAGCTCAATGTTCAACACCATAGTACCCTCAAAGCTCATCACTAAGCTAAGGACCCCGGGACTAAACACCTTCCTCTGCAACTGAATCTTGGACTTCCTGATATGCGTTAAGGTGTTAAGGGTAGGCCACAACACATCTGCTATGCTGATCTTCAACACCGGGACCCTTTAGGGGTGCATGCTTAGTCCCCTCTTGTACTCCTTGTTCACCCATGACTGCATGGCCAAGCGCTAATCTAACGCCATCATCAAGTTTGGCGACGACAAAACGATGGTAGGCCTGATCACTGCCAACGATGAGACAGCCTATAGGGAGGAGGTCAGAGACTGGCAGTGTGGTGCCAGGACACCAACATGTCCCTCAATGTGATCAATGTGTTGTATTTGGCACATGTGACAAATGCAATTTGATTTGATCAATGTGGCTCAGCATTCACCCGACTCTACGTCAAGTCTGGTCAATATTCCATTTCATATTTTTATGGTGCATGTGCAGGCCAGCAGTATATAATCGATTACATATAGACAACCGTTTCAAAAGTTTGGGGTCACTTAGAAATTCTTGTTTTTAAAAGAAAAGTAATTTGTACATTAAAATAACATCAAATTGATCAGAAAAAAATCTCACAAGTCCTCAACTGACAGCTTCATTAAATGTCTCCCGCAAAACACCAGCCTCAACGTCAACAGTGAAGAGGCGGCTCTGGGATGCTGGCCTTCTAGGCAGCATGAGTGAGTATAACAGAACTGAAATGGCAGGCGAATCCCAGAGGACAAACCCCCCCAAAAAACATTCATCCTACCACTGATTTCAATGGCTGGCACTTTTATAATAGGGAGAAATCGTGCCCGATTGCAGTTCCTAGGGCTTCCACTAGATGTCAACAGTCTTTAGAAAGAGTTCCAGGCTGGTTTTTGGAAAAAATTTGCCAGAAATTGTAGTTTTTCTAGGTGGCTCCCATTTTGGCAGTAGTGTTTCCAAGCACGTGACTGAGAGCGCATTCTTTGGTATATTTCTCTGGTAAAGATAATAACGATTCTCCGTCTTAAAATCTCTTAGAGATAGTGTGGCCAATAGCCTCGGGAAATGCATAGCGCCAAATTCAAATAAAACGCGATAAAACTCAAACTTTCATTAAATCACACATGCAGGGTACTCAATTAAAGTTACGCTCGTTGTGAATCCAGCCAACATGTCAGATTTTAAAAATGCTTTTCGGCGAAAGCATGAGAAGCGATTATCTGAGAGCATGCACCCCCCCTGAACCACCTGAACGAGTTGAAAACAAAATAATTAGCGTAGCCGGCGCTACACAAAACGCTGAAATAAAATATAAAACATGCATTACCTTTGACGAGCTTCTTTGTTGGCACTCCAATATGTCCCATAAACATCACAATTGGTCCTTTTTTTCTGATTAATTCCGTCCATTTATACCCAAAATGTCCATTTATAAAGAAGGTTTGATTCTGAAAAAAACAGCTTTCCAAAACACAACGTCACTACAAAACATTTCAAAAGTTGCCTATAAGCTTTGCCAAAATATTTCAAACTACTTTTGTAATACAACTTTAGGTATTTTTAAACGTTAATAATCAATCAAATTGTAGACGGGGCAAACTGTATTCGATAGAGAAAGTAAACAAATCATGGACCTTTTTCCCTCTTGCGTAACTATCAAAAGTGTAACGTTGTTCCAGGATGTGCCTCTTCTTCATTTCACCAATGATTAACTTCAACCCAATTCCAAAGACTGGTGACATCCTGTGGAAGTCGTAGGAACTGGAAAATGGGTGCTATCTTAATTTCCCTTGCCAAAGACACTTGAGGGAACTGTCAGAGGGAGAATTTTTTAAAATTCTGAACAGTTTTTCCTTGGGGTTTTGCCTGCTACATAAGTTCTGTTATAGTCACAGACATGATTGAACCAGTTTTAGAAACTTCAGAGTGTTTTCTATCCACACCTACTAATCATATGCATATAATATATATACCTGGCATGAGTAGCAGGAAGTTGAAATTGTGCACGCTATTTATCAAAAAGTAGAAATGCTGCCCCCTATCTCTAAGAAGATAAGGACAAGAAAGTCAAGATATTGGAGTGGCCATCACAAAGTCCTGACCTCAACCCTATAGAACATTTGTGGGCAGAACTGAAAAAGCATGTGCGAGCAAGGCGGCCAACAAACCTGACTCAATTACACAGGAGCAATGGGCCAAAATTCACCCAACATGTTGTGGAAGGCTACCCGAAACATTTGACCCAAGATACACATTTTAAAGGCAATGCTTACAAATAATAATTGAATATGTAAACTTCTAATCCACTAGGTATGTGTTGACAGAAATAAAAGCTGAAAAAAAATATTCTCTATTATTCTGACATTTTGCATTCTTAAAATAAAGTGGTGATCCTCACTGACCTAAGATAGGAATTTTTACTAGGATTGAATGTCTTGAATTGTGAAAACTGAGTTTAAATGTATTTGGCTAAGGTGTATGTAAACTTCCGACTTCAACTGTGACATTTTGATTTTAACACTTTCTTGGTTACTACATGATTCCATATGTGTTATTTCATAGTTTCAAGTCTTCACTATTATTCTCAATGTTGAAAATAGTAACAATAAAGAAAAACCCTTGAATGAGTAGGTGTCCAAACTTTTGACTGGTACTGGATATGCACTAATCATTCTTGTTTGGGTTGTTTTAATGTAAAGCATGGCCATTTAAAACACAGCTTGAATGGATACAAAAAAATATTGAATATCTATTACTGTCATGTGTTAAAACTGCCTTGGGAAATGCACAAAGCAAGTGTAGCGTTATCTACCAGATCACCACATGAGATCTTTAGAATCCATCATAATTTGTGGCAGATTCCCTCTTTTGATGATGTCGTAGTTTGCAATTTGATATTTATGGTAGCATTCAACATGCTATATGGATGTGTAAAATGTCAATTTGTTGAAGGAATCATGAGTATTAATCATCCTTATCCCTCCCTCAGGGCAGACGATTGCATCTTTGCCAACTTGAAGCTTGATGCGGCGTCCACAGAGGCTAAGTTTCTGCAGGACCTGGGTTTCCGCATGCTCAACTGTGGCCGGACAGACCTCGTGAAACAGGCGGCCAACCTACTGGGGCCTGATGGTATCAACAGCATGAGCGAGCAGGTCCGAGAGATACACACTTACACATATTAGACACACAAGCTCGACATGCACTTACAGTACGTACAGTAAAAACCTTTACACACGTGACCAGATTTCTCTGTGAGCTTAAAACCTCTTTAGGAAAGGGGACGGTTGCGTCCCACTTGGGCAAAAAGCAGGGAAAATGCAGCGCGGCAAATTAAAACAAATTATATAAAAATCAAACTTTCATTAAATCACACATGTAAGATACTCAATTAAAGCTACACTCGTTGTGAATCCAGGCAACATGTCAGATTTTAAAAAGGCTTTTCGGCGAAAGCATAAGAAGCTATTATCTGATTATAGCACAATAGTAAACAAAGAGGGTAGCATATTTCAACCCTGCAGGCGCTACACAAAATGCAGAAATAAAATATAAAACATGCATTACCTTTGACGAGCTTCTTTTGTTGGCACTCCAATATGTCCCATAAAAATTACAATTGGTCCTTTTGTTTGATTAATTCCGTCCATATATATCCAAACGTCCATTTATTTGACCCATTTGATCCAGAAAAAAAACAGCTTCCAAAAAACGCAACGTCACTACAAAATATTTCAAAAGTTGTCTATAAACTTTGCCAAAACTACTTTTGTAACACAACTTTAGGTATTTTTAAACGTTAATAATCGATCAAATTGTAGACGGGTCTATCTGTGTTCAATACAGGAAGACAACAAATCATGCTACTTTTCACGTCTTGCGCACTCTCAACAGTGTTACCCAGTTCCTAGATGGCCTACTTCTTCATTGCACAAATGAATAACCTCGACCAAATTCCAAAGACTGGTGACATCCAGTGGAAGCGGTAGGAACTGAAAACAGGTTCCTAAGAAATATCATCTGCCAATGAGGACTCAGTGAACAGTTAGTCCTCTGGGTTTTGCCTGCTACATAAGTTCTGTTATACTCACAGACATGATTCAAACCGTTTTAGAAACTTCAGAGTGTTTTCTATTCAAATCTACTAATAATATGCATATCTTATATTCCCGGCATGAGTAGCAGGAAGTTGAAATTGGGCACGCTATTTATCCAAAAGTGAAAATGCTGCCCCCTATACCTTAAGAAGTTAAGTCAAATGTTAATCTTTTTATAGAAGTACCGACTCAGATTCAAAATGGTCTATTATACACTGTAGTTGGAGTAATCATGGGAATGTCATGCTGCTTCGACAGTTTATACACTTTCAGGATACTGCAAGTGGGTGTATGGAAAACTAACAGCTAACTGGACATGTTTTGCATGGCTGCTTCCTTGTAAGGTAGCTTAGAGGTTAAGCACATTAGGCCAATAACTGAAAGGTTGCTGGTTTGAATACCCGAGCAGACTAGTTGAAAAATCTGTCAATATGCCCTTTAGCAAGGCACTAAACCCTAATTGCCCCTGTAAGTCGCTCTGTATACTATGAAAGTGTCTGCTAAATGATTCAAGTTAATTTAGTTTTAAAAATGATCCCAAGTAGGAGAAAATGCCCTTGAAATATTTTGCTTAGATATAGCGCGCGCGCTATAACATATTCGTTTAGGGTCTTACTTGGTGAACTCCAAGATAGAAAATGGATGAATGCAACAACAATGTTTCTACCATTAACATATACAGTCATTGCTCTTTAGCAGGCAAGGCACTCTGAATAAAGCTTTACACTAAAATCTAACACTGTTCCCGTGTTTACAGTGGTTCCTCCTTTAAAAGTTGTGAGCTTGCACAGCGGAATTTAGAGGTACCCAGCATCACGGCTTCATTGCTGCAGACCAACACAAGGGAGAGTTAGAGCACTCATTATGCATTTGGGTCCCAAGGTTTTTATATGACCAATCATATCGAGTGGTCCCAATGACGAATTTTGACGCCAGCCACCTTTGCCTTGTGGCGTTCTTCAACAAAGATGGCTGACAAAACATTACGGTGGAACCAGATGTAAGTTGTTATAACGTAATATTCATACCAATCTATGACCCTCAGCTGTCATAGTTATTGTATCAACTTCAAGTCTGAATGGCATTAATGAAGCCTACAAATAGAGTAGAATATAATAACTTTCTTGTGCCAAGGATGCAAGTCCTATATACACATGCACTGTAGTTATTACCATGCATGATATTCCCACATTGTAGCCTGTACATTGAATATATTCACTGATCATGTACTCTTCCTTGGAAAAAAAGGTATGAATCTCTGAGCCATTCTTTTTCAGTCATATCAATCTCCATTATTTGAATGATGCCGTGTCTGCATGTATGTATTATAATTATACACTTCAACAGTGTTTACCACTTCTGCTCAGGGGACATCAATGATTACACATTGTAACTATGTAATAAACTAGAAACATGATTGATTTGTAATTCATATATACAGACAATAAATATGCATATCTAACTCTCTTCATCTGCATTAATCTGAGGACACAGAATAGTATTTCAGTGGAGAATGTGAAACGCTTTATTGAAAGAAGTTCATCATCCAGGTGTTATAAATACATAATACATGCATTATAATTATTATAATTGTAATATTATAAACACAAGTTCAATCTGTACTTCAATGCACATGAAAGTATTTAAAACAAGGAAGAAAGATGAGGTGGGAAGAGAGGTGTAGAAGACAGAAAGGGAAAGAGGCAAGAACAGTGGCAGACAGCATATGATTAATGAATTACAGTGCTACCCCAATATTCACTCAGTTCCTCACAATTGCGGTGTCTCCTAACCAGCCTTGGCCCCCCAGTTGACCCGAAGGTTATCTTAAGAGCGGGTGAGGTGGCAATGACGGCACTGACTTCGTCTCTCACATCAAAACATACATGCAGACGAGTGACAAATGGATAGAGAGAGCATGATTAAGCCTTGTTTTTTTTTATTCTAACACGGTCAGTCATCTTAAATCAGGAGGTAAAATGCTGACCCAACTGACCTTGGGTTATTAACTCTGGGACTACTACATCTCTGTCTGTCTTTCAATGTAAAGCATCTCTTTAATAATACTTCCTGTTGACTCGACCAAGTGACATCTCACCTATGATCATGCTGCGCCCTCGGTGTCAGCCAGTTCAGATGCAGGAGGGGTTCATCAAAACAGCTGATATAACCTAGAGGATTTAGGGGGAAGGGAGAGAGGGATGAAGTGTAGAAGAGAGACTGTTATTGTGTGTGTGGTCTCATCTGGTGTCCACACTAGTGGCTACAGAGTACGTTAAGGACAAGCAATAGAATATAATGTTAATAGAATATACTTTATGTGATGCAGACACCTTAAGGGTTTTTTAATTAATGCATGTGAGACAGGTTCTATGTACAACAAGACAGGCAGACATGGAGAAAAAGAACACAGAACAGTGTAATTGCATCTGGTTATGGACACTTTTGCCAGCAATAAAGCTTCCACGGCCTGTTCCTTGAACAGTGAAAATCTGGCAATATCTGCATTCTCGACCCCTCGGTCAGCTCGCTCTCTGAAAGTAAAGAAAACAGCTTTTTTTTTTTTATAGATATGTAAACAATTACACAGATATGACCGTTCAATCTAAAGCAGCAGCCGTTATTTTTAGGACACGTCAATACAGCCCAGTGCTGCTTCCCTGAGATGTCATTAGGTGTCAGTTTTGACTTCCTTTGTGTCGGAAAAAAGTTGCTATAAGTACAATTATTTTTGATTGAAAATAAAAAGGTTTTGCTCACGACAAAATGACACATGTACCTCCATAGCAATTTGTCTGTGAATATAACCATACCTTCCTACAAACGTGCTACTGTATGCAGAATTCTTGACGGACAACCGCAGATCCTGCCATATCCTGCCAGCACGTCCACAAGTGAGCGACTCAGGGGCAGAATGATGACGCGTGGAACAGGGATCATGAGATCGGAACAACAATTTGTTGCAAGTTGGGGAGGAGAGCTAATAGCCGAACAATAGACTATTCAACCTTAACTAAAGAATAGTCTGATAACCGAGCTAGGTGTAAAAAAAAACAGACCAGATTTGCCCTAACGACCAAGGGGTAGCTTGCTACTCAATGTAATAAAGTAATGACTTTTCAAATAAGTTACCTTAAACAATATGTTGGCTGACAATTTGTTAGCTATGCTGTCCTTACGAACCACATAGCATATCATTACAGCAGTATGTACCGGTATGTTAGCTAGCTACCTAACGCTAGTTGTTATACATCAAACTTGCCAGTATATTAACTATAGGCTATCTAACTAACCAACATTTATTGAATTGATTATTCTGGTCATTCTTAGCTTAGCTAAATGGTATACTCATTGTGCTTTCAAAATGGACATTCGGGTGCTTTCGTAAATTCGTTCTGGCTTTCTATAGGCCTGGACAATACAACGAGACAAAATTCAACCAAGGCTGAATAAACGGCTGAATAAATGGGAACACTAGCACGAGCCCATAGTAAATTAATGGAATTGAATGTTCGCAGAGCTTATTTTGACTGGAGTGATGTAACGGTTTTCTAGTGGTGATGAAAGAGAGTCGGACCAAACTGCAGCGTGTCGATTGCGATCCATGTTTAATATACCAAAGAAACACGAACTTACAAAAAAACAATAAACGAAACCGAAACAGCCTATCTGGTGCAAACTAACAACGAGTACACATAGGACACTAAGGACAATCACCCACGACAAACTCAAAGAATATGGCTGCCTAAATATGGTTCCCAATCAGAGACAACGATAAGCACCTGCCTCTGATTGAGAACCACTCCAGACAGCCATAGACCTTGCTAGACAACCCACTAAGCTACAATCCCAATACCACCACCAAAACCCCAAGACAAACACACCACAATTACAAAAACCCCATGCCACACCCTGGCCTGACCAAATACATAAAAATAAACACAAAATACTTTGACCAGGGCGTGACAGAACCCCCCCCCTAAGGTGCGGACTCCCGAACGCACCTCAAAACAATAGGGAGGGTCCGGGTGGGCGTCTGTCCATGGTGGCGGCTCCGGCGCGGGACGTGGACCCCACTCCTTTAATGTCTTAGTCCCCTCTCCCTTCGTCCCTGGATAGTCCACCCTCGCCGCCGACCATGGCCTAGTAGTCCTCACCCAGAACCCCACTGGACTGAGGAACAGATCGGGACTGAAGGACAGCTCGGGACCGAGGCAGCTCGGGACTGAGGGGAAGCTCGGGAGTGAGAGAAAGCTCAGGAGAGAAAGCTCAGGAGTGAGAGAAAGCTCAGGAGTGAGAGAAAGCTCAGGAGTGAGAGAAAGCTCAGGAGTGAGAGGAAGCTCAGGAGTGAGAGGAAGCTCAGGAGTGAGAGGAAGCTCAGGAGTGAGAGGAAGCTCAGGAGTGAGAGGAAGCTCAGGAGTGAGAGGAAGCTCAGGAGTGAGAGGAAGCTCAGGAGTGAGAGGCTCAGGCAGGTAGATAGATCTACCAGCTCCTGGCTGGCTGGTGGTTTCAGCAGATCCTGGCTGACTGGCAGATCCTGGCTGACTGGCAGATCTGGAAGAGTCTGGTTGACTGGCAGATCTGGAAGAGTCTGGTTGACTGGCAGATCTGGAAGAGTCTGGTTGACTGGCAGATCTGGAAGAGTCTGGTTGACTGGCAGATCTGGAAGAGTCTGGTTGACTGGCAGATCTGGAAGAGTCTGGCTGACTGGCAGATCTGGAAGAGTCTGGCTGACTGGCAGATCTGGAAGAGTCTGGCAGACTGGCGATGCTGGGCAGACCGGCGGCGCCGGGCAGACTGGCGGCGCCGGGCAGACTGGCGGCGCCGGGCAGACTGGCGACGCTGGGCAGACTGGCGGTGCTGGGCAGACTGGCGGTGCTGGGCAGACTGACGACGCTGGGCAGACTGACGACGCTGGGCAGACTGGCGGTGCTGGGCAGACTGGCGATGCTGGGCAGACTGGCGATGCTGGGCAGACTGGCGATGCTGGGCAGACTGGCGATGCTGGGCAGACTGATGGCGATGCTGGGCAGACTGGCGATGCTGGGCAGACTGGGGGCACTGGCGGCGCTGGGCAGACTGGCGGCACTAGCTGCTCCATATAGGCTGACAGCTCTGGCGGCTTCTTACAGACTGACCGCTCTGGCGGCTCCGTGCTGACTGGCAGCTCCTTGCAGACTGGCAGCTCCTTACAGACTGACAGCTCCGTGCAGACTGACAGCTCCGTGCAGACTGACAGCTCCGTGCAGACTGGCTGCTCCATGCAGACTGGCTGCTCCATGCAGACTGACAGCTCTGGCTGCTTCATGCAGACTGACAGCTCTGGCTGCTCCATGTAGACTGGCTGCTTCATGCAGACTGGCAGCTCGGGCTGCTTCATGTAGACTGACAGCTCTGGCTGCTCCATGCGGACTGACAGCTCTGGCTGCTCCATGTAGACTGACTGCTTCATGCAGACTGGCAGCTCGGGCTGCTTCCTGTAGACTGACAGCTCTGGCTCCTCCATGCAGACTGACAGCTCTGACTGCTCCATGCAGACTGACAGCTCTGGCTGCTTCATGCAGACTGGCAGCTCTGGCTGCTCTATGTAGACTGGCTGCTTCATGCAGACTGGCAGCTCGGGCTGCTTCATGTAGACTGACAGCTCTGGCTGCTCCATGCGGACTGACAGCTCTGGCTGCTCCATGCAGACTGACAGCTCTGGCTGCTCCATGCAGACTGACAGCTCTGGCTGCTCCATGCGGACTGACAGCTCTGGCTGCTCCATGCGGACTGACAGCTCTGGCTGCTCCATGTAGACTGGCTGCTTCATGCAGACTGGCAGCTCTGGCTGCTTCATGTAGACTGACAGCTCTGGCTGCTCCATGTAGACTGGCTGCTTCATGCAGACTGACAGCTCTGGCTGCTCCATGCAGACTGACAGCTCTGACTGCTCCATGCAGACTGACAGCTCTGGCTGCTTCATGCAGACTGGCAGCTCTGGCTGCGCTGAACAGGCGGGAGACTCCTGCAGCGCTGTGTCGGAGGAAGGCTCTGGCTGCGCTAAACAGGCGGGAGACTCCGGCAGCGCAGGAGAGGAGAAAGGCTCTGGCTGCGCTAAACAGGCGGGAGGCTCCGGCAGCGCTGTAGAGGAGGAAGGCTCTGGCTGCGCTAAACAGGCGGGAGACTCCAGCAGCGCAGGAGAGGAGAAAAGCGCTGGCTGCGCTGAACAGGCGAGGCACACTGAAGGCCTGGTGCGTGGTGCTGGAACTGGTGGTACTGGATCGAGGACACGCACAGGAAGCCTGGTGCGGGGAGCTGCTACCGGAGGGCTGGGGTGTGGAGGTGGTACTGGATAGACCGGACCGTGCAGGCGCACTGGGGCTCTTGAGCACCGAGCCTGCCCAACCTTACCTGGTTGAATGCTCCCGGTTGCCCTGCCAGTGCGGCGAGGTGGAATAGCCTGCACTGGGCTATGCAGGCGAACCGGAGACACCGAGCGCAAGGCTGGTGCCATGTAAGCCGGCCCAAGGAGACGCACTGGGGACCAGATGCGTAGAGCCGGCTTCATGGCATTTGGCTCGACGCTCAATCTAGCCCGGCCGATACGCGGAGCTGGAATATACCGAACCGGGCTGTGCACCCGCACTGGAGACACCGTGCGCTCCACAGCATAACACGGTGCCTGCCCGGTCTCTCCAGCCCCCGGTAAGCACAGGGAGTTTGCGCAGGTCTCCTACCTGGCATAGCCATACTCCCTGTAAGCCCCCAAGAAATTTTTGGGGCTGACTCTCGGGCTTCCATCCGCTCTGCCGTGCTAGCTCCTCATAATGCCGCCTCTCTGCTTTTGCTGCCTCCAGCTCGGCTTTGGGGCGACAATAATCTCCAGGCTCATTCCAGGGTCCTTTACCGTCCAATTCCTCCTCCCATGTCCATAACTCCAGGTGGTGCAACCTCTCCCACTGTAGCTGCTGCTGCTCCTGCTGCTGCTGCCTCTGTTGCCTCTTCTCCTGTTGCTCCTTTGGGCGGCTACACTCCCCTGGTTTAGCCCAGGGTCCTCTCCCGTCGAAGATCTCCTCCCATGACCAGAAATCCTTGGTGAGCATCTCCTTTTCGGCTGCTCCTGCCTGTTGACACGCCGCTTGGTCCGTTGGTGGTGGGTGATTCTGTAACGGTTTTCTAGTGGTGATGAAAGAGAGTCGGACCAAACTGCAGCGTGTCGATTGCGATCCATGTTTAATATACCAAAGAAACACGAACTTACAAAAAAACAATAAACGAAACCGAAACAGCCTATCTGGTGCAAACTAACAACGAGTACACATAGGACACTAAGGACAATCACCCACGACAAACTCAAAGAATATGGCTGCCTAAATATGGTTCCCAATCAGAGACAACGATAAGCACCTGCCTCTGATTGAGAACCACTCCAGACAGCCATAGACCTTGCTAGACAACCCACTAAGCTACAATCCCAATACCACCACCAAAACCCCAAGACAAACACACCACAATTACAAAAACCCCATGCCACACCCTGGCCTGACCAAATACATAAAAATAAACACAAAATACTTTGACCAGGGCGTGACAAGTGATGCTTAGAATTACATAAAAATGTATCTCTATTTTACCTCTACAATCTGTTCATCGGATGAAACTGGAAAAAAACATATTGTGTAGAAAGTCAACATCCGCACCACGATGGTGTCAACTGCGCTTTATGTCTGCATAATGAAAAAGTAGAGAAAAATAAAAACTTAATGAAAAAGAGATTCTCCTGATTAAAATGATGCTCATGTAACAGTTTTGCTTCCGTCCCTCTCCTTGCCCCCCTACCTGCGCTCAAACCAGGGACCCTCTGCACACAGACAACAGCCACCCTCAAAAGTCGGAAGACCTGCTGGAACAGTGCCTCAGCAACCTGGAGAGATGTGGGGAGACAAAGAGAGAGGGATAAAAGACAGGATTTAGAGAATTTATCCATAACCACCAAAATGGTGGTAAACCCGTCAGAGGATGGGGAGATTAGTGACAATATTAATGGTTAGATGAGACCAGGGATGCTGAGGAACAGGAATGGGAGGGAGTTTCACTGCTGGACCGTGCCGGGGGGACTTAGTTTGGGCAAACACAGAACAGGAGTTGATGTAGCGAATAACGTCCTGCGCAAAGGTGAGCCACCAATACTTTTCGGAGAGAGATCCAGCGACGACAGCTGTGTGCCCAGGTCAACAGCCGCACCCTTATCCCCATGGGAATGTAGATGCGCTCAGGAGGACATGTAGTGGGTGCAGGTTGCCTCTTCAGAGCCTGGCAAATGTCCAGATCTACATCCCAGACCACAGGTGATATGACTCGAGAGGGATCGGGAAAGGAGGTCCTCCGGCATTAGGGTGACCAGTCCGTGATTCTCATCCTCGACCATGAGATGGTGGAGTTATGACATTGGAGCCATGGGAGGCCGAGGATGATCTTGTGAGCTGGTGCACTAGTGATGAAGGAAATGTTCTCCTACTGAATGGACTCCATGGTGAGGGTGAGTGGTATGGTGATGGTTCTGGATCCTAGTGGACGATTATCAAGGGCTTGAAACGGAGAGGAGAGGCACAGGTTCATGTAAAGATGTTGCCAGGTGTGCGTAATGATGGTAGTTAGAGCCAGTGATTAGTAAACCGGAGACGTTGAGCGTCTACAGGTCTCACCATATTACCCGTAGGACATTTTTCATCATCCTCCCTCTCTGGAAGGATTTCCTCCTCCACCAAAGCAGTACCGATCAACTCTGACTACTGCTTTGGGATCGCGAGATAACACCTTAATTTCATAATGCTTTGCAATGACGAGTAGATTGACCTTTGTACATTTATCTAGCATTTCCCATGTAAGGTTTTCCACAAATTCTTCCAACTTAGTCAATGGCTTTATTAATATTTATAAGACTGTAACTTTCAAATCTTATAACCCCTCAAGGTGGATGTCAGTGAAAACTCTACCGCAAAAGTTTATTTTGAACACTCAAATATCTCTGCACAGCAGAGCTTCAGAGCCACTATACCATACTCATGGGAAACAAGATCCCGGATGAACCCCCATTTTGTCACGTTCCCCATCATGAATGTCGCTCAAACAGAAGAGAGAACTAACAAATTCACTAACCAACAGCCAAAACAAAACAGGTGGGGTTTTAGGAGACAGTCATATGGTGTCCACTGAAAGTTTTCTAGCAACAACAACTAGAACCTAAAAAGACATTCACCATGAGCACCCACTAAGTTTGCCCAAGAAGAGGCAAATAAATGCAAAACCCACAACAAACCTAAAGACAGGAAGCAAACCAGAAAGGTGGAGCGAAACGAAATCAGGGAAATCAGATATAGGACTGTTTGTCTAGAAATAAACACAGGGAGAGCACTCTTAATTAAATAGGGGAGACGCTAGCGTCTCAACTGGCCAATTGCCAGGGGAAATGCAGAGCGTGAGATTCAAATAAAATGCTATAAAATTCAAACTTTCATTAAATCACACATGTAAGATACTGAATTAAAGCTACACTCGTTGTGAATCCAGCCAACATGTCAGATTTTAAAAATGCTTTTCGGCGAAAGCATAAGAAGCTATTATCTGATAGCCTGCACCCATCTGCACCAGCAGTAAACAAATGAGCTAACGCAACGTCACTACAAAATATTTCAAAAGTTGCCTATAAACTTTGCCAAAATAGTTCAAACTACTTTTGTAATACAACGTTAGGTATTTTGAAACGTTAATAATCGATCAAATTGTAGACGGGGCAATCTGTATTCAATACAGGAACGAAATCAAACAAGCACTGCTGTTCACGTCTTGCGCAACTCACAAAAGTGTCCCCAGTTCCGAGTTGGCCTACTTCTTCATAGAACAAAGGAATAACCTCAACCATATTCCAAAGACTGGCGACATCGTATGGAAGCGGTAGGAACTGAAAATGGGTTTCTATTAAATATCCAATGGCAAAGACAATATAGTGAACAGAGAGGGCGAAAAAAATCTGAACAGTTAGTCCTCTGGGTTTTGCCTGCTTCATAAATTCTGTTATACTCACAGACATGATTCAAACTGTTTTAGAAACTTCAGAGTGCTTTCTATCCAAATCTATGACTAATATGCATATCTTATATTCTTGGCATGAGTAGCAGGAAGTTGAAATTGGGCATGCTATTTATACAAAAGTGAAAATTCTGCCATATTGCTTTAAGAGGATAATAAATAGCACCTGGGCCAGCATAGGTGAAACACTTTCCCACTAACGACATAGCAACCAGCACAGGTATAACACATACTGACTGAGGTGACACCAATTGGTGTGCCCTACGTGCTAACGAACTATATTTGCTAAAGTTCAACCTCAAAACATAATTTTAAAAAAACAAACGATTAAAAACTGAAGGCCATTTTATCTAAATTGGTAGTGATAGAAGGAATATTGAGTTAGCCATCCCTGTGAGCCTGTAAGGTATACAGTATCATAGGTTACTAGCAATGAGGTAATACAGGAGTTTTTGTTTAAGAGCTTTGAAAAATCAATAGGATACTATGTTTAGATTTTTAACTATGTTTTGATTTCTGCAAGAGGTGTCACTGCAGTACCTGGTTCAAATCCAGGCTGCATCACATCTGCCTGTGATTGGAGTCCCATAGCGTGGCACACAATTGGCCCAGCATTGCCAGGGTATTTTTTTTATTTTACTAGGCAAGTCAGTTAAGAACAAATTCTTATTTTCAATGACGGCCTAGGAACAGTGGGTTAACTGCCTGTTCAGGGGCAGAATGACAGATTTTGTACCTTGTCAGCTCGGGGATTTGAACTTGCAACCTTTCGGTTACTAGTCCAATGCTCTATCCACTTGGCTACCCTGCCGCCCTGGGGTAGGCCATCATTGTAAATAAGAATTTGTTCTTAACTGACTTGCTTGGTTAAATAAAATAGAGTGCTTTCATCAGAAGTTTACAGTTTTTTACTGAGGAACCAATATGAAGTGGATATATATTATGTGAATTGTGTAGACCCTAAAATGGACCCTTGACGTACATGTTTACTGACCTCAAGGAATTGTGAATTGATAGTCAGCAACAATACATCTGCCCATGAGGTAATTTCTATTTGCTGTCATGTCCAACCGAGACAGTCTGTTCAATAACAATAAGTGCCTTTGACAGGTCAATAAACAAGGCAAAACAATGCTGCTTTTTATCTAGCGAGCATACAATATCATTGACGTCAATGGATGCAGCTGAGATGGTACTTTGACCGTGTCAAAATCCTTGTTAATATGTATTTAGGATACATTTGCTGGTTAAGAAGGAGCGAAGTTAAGAGTTTATCCATGATTCGAAAAGCTTTAATATATGGCAGTAGTTATTTAGGTCGCTAGGGTTTCCGACCTTGTGATGAAGAGGTACAGTGTCCACACTTTAGGAATACTGAATCCCTGAAATTGGGACCATATGGTCCTGTAAGAGTCACCTCTGCAAGTTACTGTGAATCTGTCACACCTTTTCTCTCCATCTCTCCCCTCTAGGGGATGACACCACTCATGTATGCCTGTGTGCGGGGAGACGAGGCCATGGTTAAGATGCTGCTGGACACTGGGGCCGACATCAACAGTGAGGTCAGTGCTTCCAAACAATATGTCCCCCGGGAACACAGTGATAAATAAATAGGTGGGATATTGTTGGGATGGTGTGGAGAGAAGCAGACAACCCCTGTCTTGTGTTGTAACATGTTTCTTGTTTCCTTTTTCTTGCATTCTTTTACCTGCGTTTGAAATGCGTGTGTAGTGTTGGTAGCATTTTACATTAAGTGCATACATCCTGCAAAGAAACCTGTTTGTGTTATCGTACAATTGCCAACTCCTTGTCTCTCATTGTCATGCCAAATATCTTTGGCTTTACAGTCAGAGATGAGCAAAGTACTATCTTGTTAAAATCACCAAATACTCTAAAGACCAATGTATCAAAGTAAAATACTAAATACTTTAGCAAAGAATTGTTTTAATCCAAATAGTTATTGTATGAATTCTGTATTTTCAAAATACATAATCAATTTGCAAGTACACGCTTTCCCTACAACAACATACTCGGTAATGATAACACATTTTCGGTTTCACTTGCTACGACTGTGATATGTGTTTGCTTATGTGCCATAGTTGATTGAATCGACTGTAATTAAATCATATCAAGTGTTAACTGGATGCTCCGGTCAACTGTAAGTGCATTTATTGTGAAATGGAAATGTCTAGGAGCAACAATGGCTCAGCCGTGAATTGATACAAGCGCACAGAACGGTACAGCTAGAGCGCGTAGCGCGTAAAATTGAAAGCAATGTCACAAGTTTCATGAAATAGTTTTCCATGGCCGAGCAGTTGCACACAAGCCTAAGATCACCATGTGCAATGCCAAGCATTGGCTGTAGTGGTGTAAAAAATATTCTGTAGCATTGAAGGTCCCCAAGAACACAATGGCCTCCATCACTTAAATGGAAGAAGTTTGGAACAACCTAGACTCTTCCTAGAGCTGGCCATGCAGCCAAACTGAGCAATCAGGGGAGAAGGGCCTTGGTCAGGGAGGTGACCAAGAACTCGATGGTAACTCTGACAGAGCTCCAGAGTTCCTCAGTGGAGATGGGATAACCTTCCAAAAGGACAACCATCTCCGCAGCACTCCACCAATCGGGCCTTTATGGTAGAGTGGCCAGACAGAAGCCACTCTTCAGTAAAAGGCACATGACAGAAGAAGCCACTCTTCACATGACAGACGGAGCCACTTTTCACATGACAGACAGAGGCCACTCTAAGGTAAAAGGAACATGATGACTCTTTTATATATCAATGCTGTCGCTTTTGTTGTTGGTGATTCTCTGATCCACCTCTATGCAGACGACACCATTCTGTATACTTCTTGCCCTTCTTTAGACACTAATAACGAACCTACAAATGAGCTTCAATGCCATACAACATTCCTTCCGAGGCCTCCTACTGTTTTTAAATGCAAGTAAAACTAGTTGCATGCTCTACAACCGATAGCTGCCCGCACACTCCCGCCCGACTAGCATCACTACTCTGGACTGTTCTGATTTAGACTATGTGGACAACTACAAATACCTAGGTGTCTGGTTAGACTGTAACTCTTCTTCCAGACTCAAATTAACCTCACTAGTGTAGGGGCACTATTTTCACCTCCGGATGAAAAGCGGGCCCAAAGTAAACTGCCTGTTACTCAGGCTCAGAAGCTAGGATATGCATATAATTGGCAGATTTGGATAGACAACACTCTAACATTTCCAAAACTGTTCAAATAACGTGAGTATAACAGAACTGATATGGCAGGCGAAAACCTGAGAAATATCCATCCAGGAAGTGGGATGTTTTTATGTCTGTAATTTTCTATTGAATGCCATTACAGTATCCATTGACTTAGGACTCAAATTGCACTTCCTATGGCTTCCACTAGATGTCAACAGTCTTTAGAAATGGTTTCAGGCTTGTATTCTGAAAAATGAGTGAGTAAGACCACTCTAAGTGGATAGTGGAAAGTCCCCAGACCTGTTGTTCTTGTTTTTCTTTTATATTGCCGAAGCTATTGTCCGGGTGAAATATTATTTATTATTTGGACCAAAAACAACCTGAGGATTGATTATGAACATCGTTTGACATGTTTCTATGAACTTTACGGATACTATTTGGATTTTTCGTCTGCCTGTTGTGACTGACTTTGAGCCAATGGAATACTGAACAAAACGCGCCAACAGAACGGAGGTTTTTGGATATAAAGAGGGACTTTATTGAACAAAACAAACATTTATTGTGTGACTGGGAGTCTTGTGAGTGCAACCATACGAAGATCATCAAAGGTAACTGATTAATTTTATTGCTGTTTCTGACTTTTGTGACTAGTCTACTTGGCTGGTAACTGTATGTAATGATTTGTCTGCTGAGCGCTGTGCTCAGATAATCGCATGGTATGCTTTCGCCGGAAAGCCTTTTTGAAATCTGACACGGCGGCTGGATTAACAAGAAGTTAAGCTTTATTTTGATGGATAACACATATTTTCACGTTAAATATTTGAATTGCGTATTTATGTATTTCGCGCACTGCAATTTCACTGGATGTTGGCCAGGTGGAACGCTACCGTCCCAGGTACCCATAAGAATGAAGCATCTACAATCCAAAATTACATCTAGAATCAGCTTCCTATTTTGTAAAACAAAGGCTTCTTCATGCTTCCAAACATATGCTCGTAAACTGACTATCCTACCGATCCTTGACTTCGGCGATGTCATTTACAAACTAACCTCCAACACTCTACTCAGCAAACTGGATGTAGTCTATCACAGTGCCATCTGTTATGTCACCAAAGCCCCATATACTACCCACCACTGCAACCTGTATGCTCTTGTTGGCTAGACCTCACTACATATTCGTCTGCAAACCCACTGGCTCCAGGTCATCTATAAGTCTTTGCTAGGTAAAGCCCCTCCTTATCTCAGCTCACTGGTTACCATAGCAACACCCACCCATAGCACGCGCTCCAGCAGGTATATTGCACTGGTCATCCCCAAAGCCAACACTTCCTTTGGCCGCCTTTCTTTCCAGTTCTCTGCTATCAATGACAGGAACGAATTCCAAAAATCAATGAAGCTGGAGTTTTAGATCTCCCTCTCTAGCTTTAAGCATCAGCTGTCAGAGCAGCTTACCGATCACTGTACCTGTACACAGCCATCTGTATAAAGCACACCCAACTACCTCATCCCTATATTATTAATTACACTCTTGCTCTACATGCATCCAATATCTCTACTTGCACATCATCATCTGCACATCTATCACTCGAGTGTTAATGCTAAATTATCATTATTTCGCCGCTATGGCCTATTTATTGCCTACCTCCCTACTCTTCTACATTTGCACACACTGTACATAGATTTTTATATTTTTTTCTGTTGTGTTATTGACTGTACGTTTATTTATGTGTAACCCTGTTGATTTTTCCTCACAGCTTTGCTTCATCTTGGCCAGGTCGCAGTTGTAAATGATAACTTGTTCTCGACTGGCCTACCTGGTTAAATAAAGGTGAAATATATATACAGTGGGGCAAAAAAGTATTTAGTCAGCCACCAATTGTGCAAGTTCTCCCACTTAAAAAGATGAGAGAGGCCTGCAATTTTCATCATAGGTACACTTCACCTATGACAGACAAAATTAGAAAAAAATCCAGAAAATCACATTGTAGGATTTTTAATGAATTTATTTGCAAAATCTGGTGGAAAATAAGTATTTGGCTAGAAGGCCGGTGACGTCGAACCGCCAAACGCCGCTCGAACAAGGAGAGGGACCGGCAAAAGTCGTGACAGTACTGACTAAAGAGTCTGAATGTTTATGGAAAATGTGATATCATTTTTTATTTTTTATGAATGTGCAAACATTTCTAAAAACCTGTTTTTGCTTTGTCATTATGGGGTATTGTGTGTAGATTGATAAGGAAAAAGTAAAGTAACAATGTGGAAAAAGTCAAGGGGTCTGAATACTTTCTGAATCCAATGTATATACACAGCAAATTGTCCAGTGTTAGCCACATTGTAAAAACAATTTTACGGTAACTTACTGGTTACTGTAAATTCCAAAGACACTTAGTTTTAAAGAAGTGCTTTTTTACAAAATCTCACTGTTTAACTTTTTATGGCTGCAGGGGCAGTATTGAGTAGCTTGGATGAAAAGGTGCCCATGGTAAACGGCCAGCTCCTCAGTCTCAGTTGCTAATACATGCATATTATTATTAGTATTATTAGAAAACACTATGAAGTTTCTAAAACTGTTTGAATTATGTCTGTGAGTATAACAGAACTCATATAGCAGCCCAAAACCTGAGAAATTCCACTTCCTGGTTTTTTTCTGGGGGTGGCAGATCTTCAAACAAGGTCTCATTGAAATTACAGCGAGATATGGATGAATTTTCACTTCCTACGCCTTCCACTAGATGTCAACAGTCAATAGAACTTTGTCTGATGACTCTAATGTGAAGGGGGGTCAAATGACACAGGAAATATTCACCACTGCCACAAGTTGACCATGAAATCACTATGCGAGCTCACAGGGGAAGCACCTGCGTTCCACCGCTCATTTGAAGTCATTCTAATTCTCCGGTTGGACCGTTATTCAAGATATATGTAAACAACATTCTAGAGATTGATTCAGTACATCGTTTGACATGTTTCTACTGACTGTTGCGTATCTTTTGGACATTTCGTCATAGTCATGGACACGCTTTGTGACTTTGGAATTGTTTACCAAACGCGCTAACCAAGTAGCTAATTGGACACAAATAACGGACATTCATCAAAGTTCATCAAAGGTAAGGAAACATTTATCATGTATTTTCTGGTTTCTGTTGACTACAACATGACGGCTAATTTGGCTACTGTTCTGAGCTCCGTCTCAGATTATTGCATGGGATTGCTTTTTCCGTAAACTTTTTAAAAAATCTGACACAGCGGTTGCATTAAGGAGAGGTATATCTATAATTCCATGTGTATAACTTGTATTATCATCTACATTTATGATGAGTATTTCTGTTGAAACGATGTGGCTATGCAAAATCAAGTGATGTTTTTGGAACTAGTGAATCTAAATAGCCAATGTAAACTCAGATTTTTTAAATATAAATATGAACTTTATCAAACAAAACATGCATGTATTGTGTAACATGAAGTCCTATGAGTGTCATCTGATGAAGATAATTCAAGGTTAGTGATTCATTTTATCTTTATTTCTGTTTTTTGTGAATGCTATATTTTGCTGGAAAATGGCTGTGCTTATTGTGGTTTGGGGAAGACCTAACCGTTTGTAGTGCTTTCGCTGAAAAGTCTACTTGAAATCGGACACTTTGGTGGGATTAACAACAAGATTACCTTTAAAATGATATGAGACACATGTATGTTTTAGGAATTGTAATTATGAGATTTCTGTGGTTTGAATTTGGCGCCCTCTATTTTCACTGGTAGTTGTCATATCGAGCCCGGTATTGGGATTGCAGCCTTAACAAGTTAACCAAAGTTTCTTTGGAATTTACAAAGGGCACAAAGGGCAAGAAGGTAGAGACAACAGTACATCACGTGAAGCAGTCGCAACTGTAAGTAGGAGAGTCTATGATTGAGTCTTTGAATGAAGAGATGGAGATAAAACTGTCCAGTTTGAGTGTTTTTTGCAGCTCGTTCCAGTAGCTAGCTGCGAACTGAAAAGAGGAGTGAACTGAAAAGAGGAGCGACCCGGGGATATGTGTGCTTTGGGTACCTTTAACAGAATGTGATTGGCAGAACGGGTGTTGTATGTGGAGGATGAGGGCTGCAGTATTTGTATTTTTGTATTTATTACAGATCCCCATTAGCTGCTGCCAAAACAGCAGCTACTCTTCCTGGGGTCCAGCAAAATGAAGGCAGTTTATACAATTTAAAAACATTACAATACATTCACAACACACTGTGTGCCCCCAGGCCCCTGCTCCATCACTGCCACATATCTCCAATACTAAATCTGTGTGTGTGTGTGTGTGTGTGTGTGTGTGTGTGTGTGTGTGTGTGTGTGTGTGTGTGTGTGTGTGTGTGTGTGTGTGTGTGTGTGTGTGTGTTGCTTCACAGTCCCCGCTGTTTTTTAATCAAATTTTACTGCTTGCATCAGTTCCTTGATGTGGAATAGAGTTCCATGTTGTTATGGCTCTATGTAGTACTGTCTGCCTCCCATAGTCTGTTCTGGACTTGGGAACTGTGAAGAGACCTCTTGTGGCATGTCTTGTGGGATATGAATGGGTTTCCGAGCTGTGTGCCAGTAGTTCAGACAGACAGCTCGGTGCATTCAACATCTCAATACCTCTCATAAATAAAAGTAGTGATGAAGTCAATCTCTCCTCCACTTTCAGCCAGGAGAGATTAACATGCATATTATTAATATTAGCTCTCTGTGTACATCCAAGAGCCAGCCATGCTGCCCTGTTCTGAGCCAATTGAAATTTTCCTAAGTCCTTTTCTGTGGCACCTGACCACATGACTAAACAGTAGTCAAGGTGCGACAAAACTAGGGCCTGTAGGACCTGCCTTATTGATAGTGTTGTTAAGAAGGCAGGGCATTTATTTTATCATCTTTATTATATACAGACTTCTCCCCATCTTAACTACTACTGCATCAATATGTTCTGACCAGTTTACAATCTAAAGTTACTCCAAGCAGTTTAGTCATCTCAACCTGCTCAATTTCTACATTATTTCTAACAAGATTTAGTTGAGGTTTAGGGTTTAGTGAGTTTTGTTCCAAATACAATGCTTTTAGATATAGAAATATTTAGAGCTAACTTATTCCTTGCCACCCACTCTGAAACTAACTGCAGCTCATTGTTGAGTGTTGCAGTCATTTAAGTCACTGTAGAGGCTGAGATAGGGGTGGAGTGAGGGCTAAAAGGGTTTTATAAATTAAGCATCAACCAGTGGGTCTTGCGCCATGTATACAGAGATGACCAGTTTACAGAGGAGTACAGAGTGCAGTTATTTGTCCTATAAAGAGCATTGGTGGCAAATCTGATGGCCGAATGGTAAAGAACATCTAGCTGCTCGAGAGCACCCTTACCTGCCGATCTATATATTACGTCTCTGTAAACTAGCATGGGTAGGATGGTCATCTGAATCAGGGTTATTTTGGCAGCTGGTGTGAAAGAGGAGTGATTACAATAGAGGAAACCAAGTCTTAAACTTAGCCTGCAGCTTCGATTTCTGCTGAGAGAAGGACAGTATACTGCCCAACCATGCTCCCAAGTACTTGTATGACATGACTACCTCAAGCTCTAAACCATCAGAGGTTGTAATCACACTTACCAAATCACATGACCTTTGTTTTGGAGGTGTTCTGGCAAAAAGCCAGTTCTTGTTTGTACAACACCAGAGGAAATGTTTACTCAAATCAGGCATCTTGACAACAAACTAAATCTCAACTGAAAAACCACAACTCAAAAGTGATAGCTTAAATAAAATTATGGCTAGAATCGTGGGTATTATAATTCTGATGAATACCAGCGTGAGAGGCATTTGGGCATGTGCCTTGCTGAACTTGTCAGTAACGTGTTTCTTTCATTCACTCCCCTCTCCCGTCTTCCTGGTATCCCTTCCTCTCACAGTTGCTCCTGGATAGTCGAGACAGCATGGAGGGGGCCCTGCCAGATGGAGCAGATAACTACACTGAGACCCCACTTCAGCTGGCCTCTGCTGCAGGTACTTGTTGACAAAACAGGAATACGCCATTGACAATGTGTGTAGATTTATTTTTATTGAACCTTTATTTTGACAGTGACGTTATACTTTAAAAAAATGTGTATATATATAATACAATTTTTCTAGAAACCTATTTTTGCTTTGTCATTATGGGGGTATTCTGTGTAGAGGGGAAAAAAACAATTTAATCAATTTTAGAATTAGGCTGTAACGTAACAAAATTTTGAAAAAGTCAAGGGGACCGAATACTTCTGTGTGTATATACAGTGGGGCAAAACAGTATTTAGTCAGCCACCAATTGTGCAAGTTCTCCCACTTAAAAAGATGAGAGAGGCCTGTAATTTTCATCATAGGTACACTTCAACTATGACAGACAAAATGAGAATTTTTTTTCCCAGAAAATCACATTGTAGGATTTTTAATGAACTTATTTGCAATGACAGAGGTCAAACGTTTTCTGTAAGTCTTCACAAGGTTTTCAGACACTGTTGCTGTTATTTTGGCCCATTCCTCCATGCAGATCTCCTCTAGAGCAGTGATGTTTTGGGGCTGTTGCTGGGCAACATGGACTTTCAACTCCCTCCAAAGATTTTCTATGGGGTTGAGATCTGGAGACTGGCTAGGCCACTACAGGACCTTGAAATGCGTTCTTACGAAGCCACTCCTTCGTTGCCCGGGTGGTGTGTTTGGGATCATTGTCATGCTGAAAGACCCAGCCACATTTCATCTTCAATGCCCTTGCTGATGGAAGGAGGTTTTCACTCAAAATCTCACGATACATGGCCCCATTCATTCTTTCCTTTACACGGATCAGTCGTCCTGGTCCCTTTGCAGAAAAACAGCCCCAAAGCATGATGTTTCCACCCCCATGCTTCACAGTAGGTATGGTGTTCTTTGGATGCAACTCAGCATTCTTTGTCCTCCAAACACGATGAGTTGAGTTTTTACCAAAAAGTTATATTTTGGTTTCATCTGAACATATGACATTCTCCCGATCTTCTTCTGGATCATCCAAAGGCTCTCTAGCATATTTCAGATGGGCCTGGACATGTACTGGCTTAAGAAGGGGGACACGTCTGGCACTGCAGGATTTGAGTCCCTGGCGGCGTAGTGTGTTACTGATGGTAGGCTTTGTTACTTTGGTCCCAGCTCTCTGCAGGTTATTCACTAGATCCCCCCTTGTGGTTCTGGGATTTTTGTTCACCGTTCTTGTGATCATTTTGACCCCACGGGGTGAGATCTTGCGTGGAGCCCCAGATTGAGGGAGATTATCAGTGGTCTTGTATGTCTTCCATTTCCTAATAATTGCTCCCACAGTTGATTTCCTCAAACCAAGCTGCTTACCTATTGCAGATTCAGTCTTCCCAGCCTGGTGCAGGTCTACAATTTTGTTTCTGGTGTCCTTTGACATCTCTTTGGTCTTGGCCATAGTCTAGTTTGGAGTGTGACTGTTTGAGGTTGTGGACAGGTGTCTTTTATACTGATAACAAGTTCAAACAGGTGCCATTAATACAGGTAACGAGTGGAGGACAGAGGAGCCTTTGAAGAATCTCAAATATAAAATACATTTTGAATTGTTTAGCAGTTTCTTGGTTACTACATGATTCCAAGTGCTATTTCATACTTTTCATGTCTTCACAATCATTTTACAATGTAGAAAATAGTAAAAATATAGAAAAACCCTTGATACTGTATATACAGTGCATTCAGGAAGTATTCAGACACCTTGACTTTACTCACATTGTTACCTTTACAGCATTTTTCTAAAATGGATGAAAGCGTTTTGTTTCCTCATCAATCTAGACACTAAACCACGTAATGAGAAAACAAAAACAGTTTTTTAGAAATGTTTGCAAATGTATTTAAAATAAACAACCGAAACATCACTTTTGACTGGCACTGTACGTAAATATATATAGTTGAAGTCGGACGTTTACGTACACTTAGGTTGGAGTCATCAAAACTTGTTTTTCAACCATTCAACAAGTTTCTTGTTAACAACCTATGGTTTTGGCAAGTCGGTTCGGACATCTACATGTGCATGACTAATTTTTCCAGCAATTGTTTACAGACAGATTATTTAATTTCTAACTCACTGTATCACAATTCCAGTGGGTCAGAAGTCTACAATACACTAAGTCGACTGTGCCTTTAAACAGCTTGAAAAATTCCAGAAAATTATATCATGGCTTTAGAAAGCTTCTTATAGGCTAATTGAAATAATTTGAGTCAAATGGAGGTGTACCTGTCGAAGTATTTCAAGGCCTTCAAACTCAGTGCCTCTTTGCTTGACATCATGGGGAAATCAAAAGAAATCAGCCAAGACCTCAGACCTCACAAGTCTGGTTCATCCTCGGGAGCAATTTCCAAACGCCTGAAGGTTTGAACTACGTTCATCTGTACAAAAAATAGTATGCAGGTATAAACACCATGGGACCATGCAGCCGTCATTACCGCTCAGGAAGGAGACGTGTTCTGTCTCCTAGAGATGAACGTACTTTGGTTATGAAAAGTTCAAATCAACCCCAGAACAACAGTAAAGGACTTTGTGAAGATGCTGGAGAAAACAGGTACAAAAGTATCTATATCCACAGTAAAACGAGTCCTATATCGCGATAACGTGAAAAGCCGCTCAGCAAGGAAGAAGCCACGGCTCCAAAACCGCCATAAAAAAACCTGACTACGGTTTGCAACTGTACATGGGGACAAAGGTCGTACTTTTTGGAGAAATGTCCTCTGGTCTGATGAAACAAAACTAGAACTCTTTGGCCATAATGACCATCATTTTGTTTGGTGGGAAAAGGGGAGGCTTGCAAGCCAAAGACACCATCCCAACCTTGAAGCACAGGGGTGGCAGCATCATTTTGTGGGGATACTTTGCTGTGGGAGGGACTGGTGCACTTCGCAAAATAGATGGCTTCATAAGGTAAGAAAAATATGTGGATATATTGAAGCAACATCTCAAGACATCAGTCAGGAAGGTAAAGCTTGTGGGTCTTCCAAATGGACAATGACCCCAAGCATACTTCAAATGTTGTGGCAAAATGGCAACCTTTTGTGACTAGGGGGCAGTATTTTCATTTTTGGAAAAATTACGTTCCCGTAGTAAACGGGATATTTTGTCAGGCCAAGATGCTAGAATATGCATATAATTGACAGCTTAGGATAGAGAAAACACTCTAAAGTCTCCAAAACTGTAAAAATATTGTCTGTGAGTATAACAGAACTGATATTGCATGAGAAAAATCCAATCCGGTAGTGACTCATCTTTTGAAAGCTCTGCATTACAATGCGTCCCTATTGAGCAGTGGGCTATCAACCAGATAACTTTTTCTCCGTATTCCCCAAGGTGTCTACAGCATTGTGACGTAGTTTTACACATTTATGTTGAAGAATAACCGTAAGCGGCTACATGGTCACCTGATGGCTCCCAGATTGATTCTTGCGTAAAATACAGAGGTAGCCAATATTCCAATTGGTCCTAATGAAAAACCAATTGTCCCGGTGGATATATTATCGAATAGATATTTGAAAAACACCTTGAGGATTGATTATAAACAGCGTTTGCCATGTTTCTGTCGATATTATGGAGCTAATTTGGAATATTTTTCGGCGTTTTCGTGACTGCAATTTCCGGGCGATTTCTCAGACAAACTTGAAGAACAAACGGAGCTATTTCGCCTGCAAAAATAATATTTTTGGAAAAAAGGAACATTGGCTATCTAACTGGGAGTCTCGTGAGTGAAAACATCCGAAGCTCATCAAAGGTAAACGATTTAATTTGATTTTTTTCTGATTTCCGTGACCATGTTACCTGCTGCTAGCTGGACAAAATGCTATGCTAGGCTATCAATAAACTTACACAAATGCTTGTCTAGCTTTGGCTGTAAAGCATATTTTGAAAATCTGAGATGAAAGGGTGATTAACAAAAGGCTAAGCTGTTCTCAATATATTTCACTTGTGATTTTCATGAATATGAATATTTTCTAGGAATATTTATGTCCGTTGCGTTATGCTAATTAGTGTCAGTCGATGATTACCCTCCCGCACTCGGGATGGGGAGTCACTAGAGGTGAACAACAAAGTCAAGGTATCAGAGTGGCCATCACAAAGCCCTGACCTCAATCCTATAGAACATTTGTGGGCAATACTAAAAATGCGTGTGCATAGAATGAGGCCTACAAACCTGACTCAGTTACACCAGCTCTGTCAGGAGGAATGGGCCAAAATTAACCTAACGTATAGTGGGAAGCTTGTGGAAGGCTACCCGAAACGTTTGATGCAAGTATTAAACAATTTAAAGGTAATGCTACCAAATACGAATTGAGTGTATTTAATCTTCTGACCCACTGGGAATGTGATGAAAGAAATGAAACTGAAATAAATCATTCTCTCTACTATTATTCTGACATTTCACATTCTTAAAATAAAGTTATGATCCTAACTGGCCTAAGACAGGGCATTTTTAATAGGATTAAACGTCAGGAATTGTAAAAAAAAAATATTTAAAAAAAAACGGAGTTTAAATGTATTTGGCTAAGGTGTATGTAAACTACCGACTTCAACTGTATACATGCACATCACATACATACATGCAGGCCGGACTCCAACTTTGCTCGTTGTAATATTTCTTATTTCCATTCTTTTTACTTTTATATGTGTGTGTATTGTTAGATATTACTGCACTGTTAGCTAGGAACACAAGTATTTCACTACACCCACAATAACATCTGCTAAATATTTGTAAGTGACCATTGCAGATGGCTAAAAATATGTTGGTAAGCTCAAACACATAATCATTCTTTGTTTTAACATGAGTTGGTTAATTTGAGTTCATAACGTTGCTTTTTCTCCTCAGGTAACTTTGAGCTGGTCAGTCTATTGTTGGAGAGAGGGGCAGATCCCATGACTGGGACCATGAACAGAAATGGCATCTCATCTGCCCAACTGGGGGACATGAACTCATATAGCCTGGCAGCATCACATGGGCACAGGTAACACACACTCACGCCAGTGGAGTTTCCTCAGAGAAGGAAGGGGAGAATCATCCTACCCAGTGAATTTCATTTTTTTTAATATTGAATTCTTTTTTTATGTTAGAATTTTTTGATAAAACTAAATATATTAACGTCACCAAATAACTGATTGAAACATTTGTTTTTGCAATGAAGGTCTACAGTAACCTCAACAGCATCCTCTAAGGTAGCACCACGGTATAGCTGGAGGACAGATATTTTCTGTCCTCCTCTGGGTGCATTAACTTCATTATAAAATCTAGGAGGCTCATGGTTCTCACTCCCTTCCATAGACTTACTCAGTAATTATGAGTTCCGGAGGACTTCCTCCAACCTATCAGAGCTCTTACAGTATGTACTAACATCTTGTCCATCCAATCAAAGGATCAGAGAATGAATCTAGTAGTGAACGCATAAGCTACAGCTAGCTAACACTACAGTGCATGAAGTGTTGTCAGTATTTTACTCAAAGAGAGAAAGACAATAATTTCTTCAAAAATGAAAGAGAAGCAGCGTGTATATTTAGTAATTTGTTTCTTGTTAATGTACGTTTCACTTAGCTAATGCAGCCAATTTGTGACCCAACTCGGGTCCAACTAGGCGTATGTCACAAGTCACGACGTCACAGGAGGGCCGTTTGAACTTTATTTTTTTAAATCAAAATGAATTTTTTGGCAGAAATGTCTTCTCGAACATGTCAACTTTCATGTGCCTTAATAACAAATGTGTATGCTATCTAGGCTACCTGCCACCCCGATGCTACACTACAGGACTGTTTTGCTTGCACAGACTGGAATATGTTCCCAGGATTCATCCAATGGCATCCAACACCATCAATAAGTGCATCGATAAAGTCGTCCCCACAGTGACTGTATGTACATATCCCAACCAGAAGCCATGGATTACAGGCAACATCCGCATCGAGCTAAAGGCTAGAGATGCCGCTATCAAGGAGCGGGAGACGAATCCGGACGCTTATAAGAAATCTCGCTATGCCCTCAGACAAACCATGAAACAAGCAAAGTGTCAATACAGGATTAAGATTGAATCCTACTACACCAGCTCCGGCGCTCGTCGGATGTGGCAGGGCTTGAAAACTATTACAGACTACAAAGGGAAACCCAGACGCGAGCTGCCCAGTGACGCGAGCCTTCCAGACAAGCTAAATGCCTTTTATGCTCGCTTTGAGGCAAGCAACACTGAAGCATGCACGAGAGCACAAGCTGTTCTGGATGACTGTGTGATAACGCTCTCGTTAGCCGATGTTTATTTATTTATTTTATTTTACCTTTATTTAACTAGGCAAGTCAGTTAAGACCTTTCGGTTACTAGTCCAACGCTCTAATCACTAGGCTACCCTGCCGCCCCGCCGATGTGAACAGAACCTTGAAACTGGTCAACATTCAAAAAGCCGCTGGGCCAGACGGATTACCAGGACGTGTACTCAAACCCTGAGTGGACCAACTGTCAAGTGTCTTCACTGACATTTTCAACCTCTCCCTGACCGAGTCTGTAATACCTGCATGTTTCAAGTAGACCACCATATTCCTTGTGCCAAGGTAACCTGCCTAAATTATTACCGCCCCGTGGCACTCACGGCGGTAGCCACAAAGTGCTTTGAAAGGCTGGTCATGGCTCACATCAATAGCATCCTCCCGGAGACCCTAGACCAACTCCAATTCGCATACCGCCCCAACAGATCCACAGATGATGCAATCTCAATCGCACTCCACACCACCCTTTCTTACCTGAACAAAATTAACACCTATGTGAGAATGCTCTTCAGCAAAGCGTTCAACACCATAGTGCCCACGAAGCTCATCACTAAGCTAAGAACTCTGGGACTAAACACCTCCCTCTGCAACTGGATCCTGGACTTCCTGACAGGCCGCCCCCAGATGGTAAGAGTAGGCAAAAATATGTCTGCCACACTGATCCTTAATACTGGGGCCCCTCAGGGGTGTGTACTTAGTCCCCTCCTGTATATTCTGTTCACCCACGACTGCGTGGCCAAACACGTCTCCAACACGTTCATTACGTTTTCTGACGACTCAACAGTGGTAGGCCTGATCACAGACAACGATGAGACGGCCTAAAGGGAGGAGGTCAGAGAACTGGCACGGTGGTGCCAGGACAACAACCTCTCCCTCAATGTGAGGAAGACAAAGGAGCTGATCGTGGACTACAGGAAAAGGCGGGCCGAACAGGCCCCCATTTACATCGACTGGGCTGAAGTATAGCGGGTCGAGACTTTGAAGTTCCTTGGTGTCCACATCACCAACGAACTATCATGGTCCAAACATACCAAGACAGTCGTGAAGAGGGCACGACAAAACCTTTTTCCCCTCAGGAGACTGAAAAGATTTGGCATGGGCCCCCAGATCCTCAAAAGGTTCTACAGCTGCACCATTGAGAGCATCCTGACCGGTTGCATCACCGCCTGGTATGACAACTGCTCGGCATCTGACCGTAAGATGCTACAGAGTGTAGAGCGAATGGCCCAGTGCATCACTGCTGAACAATTCATAAAAATCGCCACCGGACAATTTACATTGACACCCCCCCTTCTTGTACACTGCTGCCACTCACTGTTTGTTTGTCACTTCGCCCCCACCTACATGTACAGATTACCTCAACTAGTCTGTACCCTTGCAGACTGACTCGGTACCGGTGCCCCTGTATATAGCCTCGTTATTGTTATTCTTATTGTGTTAGCCTAGTGGTTAGAGCACTGGGCCAGTAACCAACAGGTTGCTGGATCGAGTCCCTGAGCTGACAAGGTAAAAATCTCTCGCTCTGCCCCTGAACAAGGCAGTTAACCCAATGTTCCTAGGCTGTTATTGTAAATAAGAATTTGTTCTTAAATGACTTGCTTAGTTAAAAAAAGGTGAATAAAATAATACAAAAAAATCTGTAAATAAGAATAAAATTGTTAAATTATAAGCCTTATTGGTTAAGCCACAGAAAAAGGGACCTTCCCACTAGCCATGATTGGCTGAGAAAATGAGTGGGCTGGACATGCGGATTGGTCTGTAGAAGATATAGAAGGCTGCTGTCTATTTGAACTCATTAGTCTGTGTTGGTAGTCCTGTTGAAAGCAGCTTTTTTTAATGTATTGTGTAGTGGAGCTGCATAAGTGTTGCGCTCCACTTTCTGGAGGATTAAGTTTTGAAATCAGTGGAATTAGAGTATGATAGCTAAAGAGATGGATGAAACACCTGCATCCTTGGTATGGCAATCCTGACAGGGAGACACATCCATCATGAATGATGATGTATACAGGTAGGATAGTCTTGCGTTAGCCAGCTACATTTTCAGATATTACACTTTTCTTATTTTGACAGAAAGTGGTTTCATTTCAAGCTAAAGTGTACTGTTAGCTAGCTAGCTAACATTAGCTGGCTGGCTCCCTAGCTGATATTATTTGTTTCCCAGAGCCGTTTGCTTTTCTACTTCGAGCCTAACATTGGACCTGGTTGGTTAGCCCCCAGCACTGTGAAATTGTTGGCACTTTGTTCATTGTTGTTTAACTAGCTAATGTTAGCTGGCTGGCTCATTAGCTAACATTACGTGTGTGATCTTAAAAGTTGTTTACCTAACTAGGTTCATTGTTTATATAGCTAGCTAGCTATATGTCTAAAGTGTACTGTTAGCTAGCTAGCTAACATCAGCTGGCTGGCTCCCTAGAGGACATTATTATTAGTTTCCCAGAGCTGTTTGCTTTTCTAGTTAGATCCTAACATTAGGCATTGTTGGCAACTTTGTTCATTGTTGTTTAACTAGCTGGCTGGCTCATTAGCTGATGTTACGTGATGTGTGTACAACACCCGTTCAATGTGGCCGGTGGCAATATACATCTGCAAAAAATGAAATTGTTGCCAGCAGAGCTGGTTAGGCTGTTTTCTGTTATCCAGAGGTAAACAAATCATCGGTTAGAGCGTCAAGTGTGCGCTCTGAGAGCGAAATGAGATGGGTGAGGCTAAAGTTTAAGAGTGTGTGAACGATACTGAATGGGTGTAGACAAAGAGGAGCTCTTCACTAGATACCAAGAGTCAAAGGCTATTTTTTCAAAAGTGAGTTTACAGGTTGATCAAATTACAAAGCAGAATTTTCTTTCCCATTGTTCCTCAAATGCAGTGAATGATATACCATTTTGTAGCTCTGAGTCTCTATAACGTTAATATGGTGATAACGATGCAGACTGTGTAGAGGTTAGCAGTTATGGTATTGCTTGGAGGGGTTTTTGCACCTGTTCACAGACAGCTGTTGTGTTGTGCACTGAAGACCACAAGCAAAGGGAAAAGGTGAGAGCAGGAGAGTGCGTAGATGCGAGAAGGAATTATGCAATGAGCAATGTAGTGATGCTGTGTGTGGCTGCTATGACGGTGAACTGTGTGAATGGGTGATCAGTGGTAGAGAGATTAAAGTAGACGGCACGCGTCAAAGTAATTGATTTATGACCCTGCGTCATGATGACGTGTGCATGTCCAAATATGGGCCTCCGGCCCGTCCCCCCTGTTCCTGTGGTCACGTGTTAGAGGGTGTGTGTTATTTTATATCTACATGGCATCCTTTGACGTAGTCATGGTGATTGAT
Organism: Oncorhynchus tshawytscha; assembly: GCF_018296145.1. Classification (NCBI taxonomy): domain Eukaryota; kingdom Metazoa; phylum Chordata; class Actinopteri; order Salmoniformes; family Salmonidae; genus Oncorhynchus; species Oncorhynchus tshawytscha. Next base: position 14,056,678 of record NC_056443.1, read on the forward strand.
GTTTAGGGGCCTGGTTGAACTGGGGGGGTTGAGTGTTTGAACTTTTGAAAGTGTATGGCCCCCCCACCCCCAGTTTTATTGCACTTATGGTTGCTATCTATGAAGCAGGAATGTGTGTGTGTGTGTGTGTGTGTGTGTGTGTGTGTGTGTGTGTGTGTGTGTGGGGGGTGTTAGAAACAAGGTCCCTTGGCATTGTGTCCATTTCAGGCTTTAAACAACAATTAAACAGCCATCTAAATAATGTTTCTCAGCCTAGTTTCATATTTAGTTCTCTTTATATGTACAGGCACAGAGCTTCCAGATGGCTCCAGCCTAAGGATTTTCAGTGCATGTACACCTGGGGAGATTAGAACCCCAAAGAAAAGATCCTAAAGGTAATTTCAGATTCAGGTTTATCATGACAGCCGCTTTATGAAAGGCCTTTACTTATGGCGTGCCGTCTACTTTAATCTTTCTAGTGGTGTATTCATTCCACTGATTCTTAATCGGAACGAAACGGAGGGAGACCTACCTGAATTTTTCTAATAGAAACTCTCGTTTTGCAACTGTTTGGACTAATGATTGCACCCCAGATCAGCTAGATGCAGTAAAGAGTGTGCAAGGCGGTTTTGAATGTGCTACTGTGTCACCTTGACTACTCCATTCTGTCTAAGCCATTGGTTCTCAATATTTACTAAGCTAACATATGCAATTGTTTTAAGATGGTCATACCATGGATCATTTAGTTGTTTGTTTTAGAATTTTAGGTTATAAAACAAATCTCTATATTTTTTATTAAATAATGAATAAACGTCAAAACAGTCAAAAAATCTATCATAAACAATACATGTTTGAAGTGTCTGTCCTATATCTAGTGTCTGCCCTATATCATTTTTTACACCCTTTTAGTCACTTTGCTTATGGCACTTTTTACACCCTGTTCACTTTTAGCCATTTTTACTTACATTCCAGCATCTCCCCTGAAGCTTGCATAGAGCAAAACAATTGTGCCGAATGTTTGTGTCTTACCTGTCGATGTTGGTAGCTCAAACGGTTCAGCCAGGACAGTTTGTTTTATGAGAAGATGTCTTCGAAATTAGGACGTGGCCTTCTGAAAGTTCAGACAACTTCCCTAAAGCTTGTGGATGTCATAGACAATGTCGTGTTTGTGAGAGACTGGGGTCATATGAGTTGCTAGCTCAAACAGTTTGGATATTTTCAAGATTATTTCTTTTCCGGATCTTCTCATTTTTTAAAAACACCACTTTCACAAGCACTATGTCATGGAATATGGGCCGAAGAGGGGATTGATCTGCAGCCACTGCAATGAACGGTAACTCTCTAGCATAAACAAACACCGAGTTATTCCGCATTCAAAATGACACCACGTGTGACACACAGGCGTGTCAATCGACTCTAGGTTCTAGGTTGTAGCAACCTCATGATGGGTATAGGGCAAAGTCGAGTATTATTTAGTAACCTAAACCGATCGATGTTGCATTGAGCTGGGGAATGGAATATGAATGACATTCATCAAATATGTTGTAATAGAAATAAGGCCATGTTTAAAACATATTCTCGTCCTCCCTAATCTTGAACAGCAGTAACCGCCACACACACACACACACACACACCTTAAAGCTTTTACGTCACATTTATAGATCACAAACAGCAACAGCAATGGGATAATAATAATGACAAAAGCCTGTGAGTTTCTTTAGAATTTCGTGGTCACATTGAGATTTGTGGTTGCAAGTATGACTTGCAAATGTGTCATTTAATTTCGCAAGCTTGTGTCATGGTGTGACATTTTTTATAACAGTCACAAACGTGTAACTTGACATCAATAAGGTTTGCAAGCATAATTTAGTTTCCAAATTATCAATTTAAGTCCATTTACAACTATGAATATTCTGCTGGCAATCAAAAACACGCTTTCATATTTTTTTTATCTACGCATGGTCTGAATTGTCACTATTGTCATGTTACCAAGAGATTTGTAAGCTTGTAGAAAGTTATGTAAATTTGTAGAAAGAGATTATGACTTTATTCAAATATCAATTCACACTGTTAGCAGTTGATGTTAATCTTCAATAACACAGAACCCAAAGCAAATCAGGGGGAGAAAAATAGGTTTATTCAAAGAGAACATATCATAGTTGTTAGGCTGGGAAGTAGATGGCCGATGTTCATTCTTCCCTGTCCTCAATGATTCTCCACAGAACAAAGGGACAGGATGTAATTTATAACCCGCAACCCTAGCCTTCGGTTGACCAATTAGAATTCCTTGCAGTAAAATTGGCCAGTGGCCAGGTAACAAGTATCCCATTTCAGGCTCAATGTATAGACCATTCGAACCAATGAGAACTTACCACGTCTAGATTTGAGTCCAGGAATGAAACCCCTATACAGATTCTAAACAGATGTTGACCAATTCCGCCACCTGTGCTGATGTTCCTGCAGGTAACGTGCCTGTCACTATCACATTGTCCATTCTAGAATCTGCCAAGCATGCTTTCCTCACACCCCCCTCCACAATGCTTGAACCATCTGTGTATAAGATAAACTCAGGGCTTTCCAATGGATGAATTTTAGTTAACCCATCAGAAAGCTGATCCAAAACCAACTCACAACATTCATGATCAAGAAATGTGGTATCTGGAGGAAGCATCAGAGTAACTGGATTACATGGTGTTCCACATTTTATGACGATGTTAGGAGCCTCCAGCACAGTTGACCACTAGATCCAATGAGCAGCTGTTACCTGTGCAGCTCGATTCATTGTCAAAAGAGTATGAACAATATGTCGGCAGAATGTGTCTTTTCAACTATACCCATGTCCCATAGATCTTTAATCACTACTTTAGTAGCAGCGATAGCTTCCTTGCTAATGGGATATTGTTTTGTGCAAGGTGGGGCAACACCTGTCAAGCACACTGGTTGTCACGCGGGACTAGGTGTGTGTGCAGGAATCAGACACAGAGAGAGGGTAACGGAGTAAAGTGCTTTACTATTGCACACCAAACTGATAAGCCCAATACAATACAGGGCGCAGGACACTATACCAGACAACCCAAAACCACAGGGTGTCCAGTAAAGAAAAGAAGATACACCACGACCTAATATGTACACACGTAACAAAAGACAATCCCGCACAAAACAAGGGCGGGTCAAACTACTACATATAGGGAAGCTAATTAAACCAAAATACACATAGGTGAAACTAATAAGACAAAACCAACAGACAAACGAAAAAGGGATCGGTAGTGGCCGAGCACTGCCCGAACAGGCAGGGGAGCCAACTTCGGCGGAAGTCGTGACACTGGTTCCATATCCAAAGTTCCACTCATTTTATTCGTAGTCCAAATCGGATGGTTCTGAACTGTAGATCGCTTCAGTTGTTTAATTTGCCATGTCACCTTTCCTTTAGAGATTAGTCAAGTTGCATAATAACAGGCCTAAATGGGTTGTTCAAATGAGCCTATTCACACCCCTGCATCAATCTTCATTGGACCAATAGAAATTGATAATGTTTTGGTCTGTTTTGTATCTGCTGATCAACTGATCCCCCTCCCCCCTCTGCATCACAATGGGATTCGATAAACTCTTAGTGTCTGTTGCTATATTAACAGTGTGATGACCTAATGATTCAAACTTTGCAGATCATTATAGCCTAAATTACTTTTTTTTCATCATCGCTATGCAAACAAGGCTGATTTTCAGCAACAAAAAAGTTTTGTTTAGCTAAAATAAAAACATTACTTCGGTCTACCTTGTTAACCAGGGATGCAAACTGGTGAGGGCCCCCCCCCAAAAAAAATTGCACTGAAACATGCAAAAAAATCCCTGCTTGGGGGAAATGCAGGTTTTAACTAATTACACAGCAAAGAATATGATCTAATGTACATGACAAGTCTCTGTGTGTAAAATAAAAAGTGGTTAATGTGAAACTAACTCACAGCTAAAAAATAGACAAAGAAAGCAGTCCAATGTTATTTGTTGCCTAGACTTTACTGCAAATGACACTCAAGTCTTGAGAAAAAACAATACAACAATATTGCAGTTAGTCATGAAAGCCTTTATAATAGAACGCTTGTGACCACACACATCTAAATATTCCACCTGGGAAAAACATCTTAAAGTAGAAATAGAATAAAACAAACAGCAATTCTATTTTTTGCTCGATTCAAGTATAGGGGCCACTATAGTAGACATTGATCAAGTGCAAAAGGCTACATGTGTGCAAAAATAACGTTCACCGAGTAAAAAAAGTAATAATCCCCCCTAACACACACACCAGTGTTACTGTCAAGTTCAACACAACAAAGGCAATATCTTTGGGCTACACTACATATTGTTACATTGTATACTTTCTGCCTGTGGACATCTGTTCTACAATGTACCAACAGAGCATGATACCCTTTGTTGGAGATACTTGATCTCTTTTCTGGCAGAGAGGACACCTGGCATACCCCTTTTTATCCACTGTATTGAAAAGGTGAGAAAGGGGGGAAAGTGCGTGGTGTTCCTTTCACCATAGTGGCATCCAGCTTAAGCCAGGCCCAGCTCCAGCTACACTTGATCCCTGAATCCACTTGTTTAACAAGCAACGCCTCATTTACACCTAATTCTCTCATTCTGAAAACTAACCACATATTGTAGAGGGAAAACATTAGTTCACAGATAGTAGTTAGTTAGTTAACGTTTCACACAGATTGCCAGGAGCCATCCCTGGTTAACATTACAACATAAAATCCATGTCTAATCCATTGTGTATTCTGCTTGACACAAAGTTATTTACCTTACAGATCAAGAAGTTAACTCATTTCCACTCCATTCATATGTAAATCCATTTGATTCATACACTGGCTTGTCTGGCTGTTATGTTTTTATTTTAACCAGCCCTTTCCTTATCTACACTGAAATAATATAACTTCAGTAGTCCTCTAAAATTATTCCGTCTTTTCTATCTCGTATAGCTCATGAGTGGTGTGGTGTGTACTCATGAGTACACAAATGCTCTGCAAAAAAGCTTTGTTAGGATCCAACAAGCTTTCTATGCCCTTAACCTTGTTCTGAACACCTCCAAAACAAAGGTCATGTGGTTTGGTAAGAAGAATGCCCCTCTCCCCACAGGTGTGATTGCTACCTCTGAGGGTTAAGAGCTTGGAAGTATGGTTAGACGGTTAGACGGAAGTTGGTTAGACGGAAGTTGCAGGCTAAAGTTAAATCTAGCCTTGGTTTCCTCTATCGTAGTCGCTCCTCTTTCACCCCAGCTGCCAAACTAACACTAATTCAGATGACCATCCTACCCATGATAGATTACGGAGATGCAATTTATAGATCGGCAGGTAAGGGGGTTCTAAATGTTCTTTACCATTCGGTCATCAGATTTGCCACCAATGCTCCTTATAGGACACCACTGCTCTCTGTACTCCTCTGTAAACTGGTCATCTCTGTTTACCTGTCGCAAGACCCACTGGTTGATGCTTATTTATAAAACCCTGTTAGGCCTCACTCTGCCCTATCTGAGATATCTACTGCAGCCCTCATCCTCCACATACAACACCCGTTCTGCCAGTCACATTCTGTTAAAGGTCCCCAAAGCACACACATCCCTGGGTCGCTCCTCTTTTCAGTTTGCTGCAGCTAGCGACTGGAACGAGCTGCAACAAACACTCAAACTGGACAGTTTTATCTCAATCTCCTCATTCAAAGACTCAATTATGGACACTTTACTGACAGTTGTGGCTGCTTTACGTGTGTATTGTTGTCTCTACCTTCTTGCCCTTTGTGATGTTGTCTGTGCCCAAAAATGTTTGTACCCTGTTTTGTGCTGCTGCCATGTTTTGTTGCTACCATGTTGTTGTCATGTTGTGTTGCTACCATGCTATGTTGTCATGTGTTGCTGCCATGCTATGTTGATGTCTAAGTTCTCTCTTCATGTAGAGTTGTGTTGTCTCTCCTTTTGTGATGTGTATTTTGTCCCATATTTTTATAACATTTTTTTTTTTTTTTATCCCAGCCCTCGTCCCCGCAGGAAGCCTTTTGCCTTTTGGTAGACTGACTTGCTGGTTAACTAAATGTTAAATAAAAAAGGAAATAAAAAAACTACATTCGCTACCAGTCAATTTTTTTTGAATACCTACTCATTCAAGGGTTTTTCTTTATTTTTACTATTTTCTACATTGTTGAATAATAGTGAAGACGTCAACCCATGAAATTACACATATGGAATCATGTAGTAACCAAAAAAGTGTTAAACAAATCAAAGTATATTGTATATTTGAGATTCATCAAATAGCCACCCTGTCACGACTTCCGCCGAAGTCGGTTCCTCTCCTTGTTCGGGCGGTGCTCGGCGGTCGACGTCGTCGGTCTTCTAGCCATTGCAGATCCACTTTTCATTTTCCATTGGTTTTGTCTTTGTTTCCCACACACCTGGTTTTCATTTCCCAATTACTGGTCATGTATTTAACCCTCTGTTTCCCCCATGTCTTTGTGCGTGATTGTTTATTGTTAAGGTCGGTATGTTTCCGGCTGTTTTTCCAGGTGCTGTTTCACCCGTGTTTTGTGGCAACCGTTATTGTTCGCACATTGGTATTGTTACTTGTGCTGTTTTCTCAAGTAAAGTGCGTTGTTCACTCATATCTGCTTTCCTGCGCCTGACGTCATGCACCAGCTACACCCACCACCTGAAAAAAATCACAAACAGGAGGAGCGCGTCCAGCAGCAAGCGGTGATGCGCCATCATCTCGGCGCCACCATGGATCTCGTCCTACAGACTATGGATCGCTGGGAGAGAAAGGGAGATCCTCCAGCTCCTCTGCCAGCGCAACCAAGGTCTCCACTACTTGCCCCTCTTTCTCCCAGTCCCAGTGGGTTTCGTCTGGCACTCCCTAGGGATTATGAGAGGGCGGCTGCACAATGTCAGGGTTTCCTATCACAACTGGAGCTCTACCTAGCAACCGTTCACCCGGCGCCTTCGGACCGAGAGAGGGTGTCCGCCCTCGTCTCATGCCTCTCAGGGAGAGCCCTGGAGTGGGCCAACATCGTGTGGGGAGAAAGAGATGCGGAGCTAGACCACTTCCAAGATTTGAACATCTCGTACATCTGAGGCAGGGGACGAGGAGCGCCCAGGAGTTCGCTCTGGACTGCCTGGCCGCTGGCGTGGGATGGAACGACAGGGCCATGATCGCCCACGATCATTGCAGTTTGCGCGAGGATGTCCGTTGGGAGTTGGCCTGCAGGGACACCACCCTCACTTTAGATCAGCTGGTGGACCTCTCCATTCGGTTGGATAACCTGCTGGCTACCTGCGGACGTCCAGATCGGGGTCTGTCAGTTCCATTCCCCAGCACCACCGCTCTGACGCCCATGGAGCTGGGAGGTACTGCGTTTAGGGACCCCGGAGGAGGTTCCGTTTCATGCACCATCTGTGGCCGCAGAGGGCACACTGCCGGTCGGTGCTGGGGAGGTTCCTCTTGGGAGTCGAGGCAGCAGGCAGGGCACTCTCGCATCACCCCAGGTGAGCCGGCACCATACTCATCCAGAGCTCTCTGTTGCCCACATGTTTTTGAACGTTACTTTTCCTGAGTTTTCCCAGCATAAGGCGCTCGTCGATTCAGGCTAAGCTGGGAATTTCATTGACAGATCATTTGCCAATAGATTAGGGATCACCATTGTTACAGTGTATATGCCCTTCCCAGTTCACACCCTAGACAGTCGACCATTAGGGCCCGGGTTGATTAGGGAGGTCACTGCGCCACTGGGCATGGTGACGCAGGAGGGTCATAAGGAGGGAATCAATCTCTTCCTTATAGATTCTCCTGCGTTTCCCATAGTGCTAGGCCTACCCTGGTTAGTCTGTCATGATCCCACTGTTTCGTGGCAACGGAGGGCTCTCAGGGGGTGGTCACGAGTGCTCGGGGAGGTGTTTAGAGGTTTCCATTGGTGCTACTACGGTGGAAAGTCCAGACCACGTCTCCACCGTGCGCATTCTCCCTGTATATGCCGATTTGGATCTCGCCTTCTGTAAGAAGACTCAATTACCACCCCATCGACAGGGGAATTGTGCGATAAATCTCCTGGTCGACGCCGCACTTCCCAGGAGTCATGTATATCCCCTGTCACATGCAGAGACGGCGTCTATGGCGACATATGTCCCTGCGTCAGGGGTACATTCGGTCTTCCACTTCACCCGCCTCCTCGAGTTTCTTTTTTGTGAAGGAGGGAGGTCTGCGCCCGTGTATTGACTTTCGAGGTCTTAATCAAATCATGGTGAGGTACAGTTACCCGCTACCTCTCATCGCCACGGCGATTGAGTCAATGGACGGGGCGTGCTTCTTCACGAAACTAGATCTCAGGAGCGCGTACAACCTGGTGCGTATCCGGGAGGGAGATGACATGGAGCCAGTGGGTTTGGCGACGAGTATAAAGCGAGGGCCAGCCAACGAGAGCGTACAGGTCGCAATGGTGGGTAGTATATGGGGCTTGGGTGACAAAACAGATTGCACTGTGATAGACTGCATCCAATTTGTTGAGTAGGGTATTGGAGGCTATTTTGTAAATGACATCGCCGAAGTCGAGGATTGGTAGGATGGTCAGTTTTACAAGGGTATGTTTGGCAGCATGAGTGAATGATGCTTTGTTGCGAAATAGGAAGCCAATTCTAGATTTAACTTTGGATTGGAGATGTTTGATATGGGTCTGGAAGGAGAGTTTACAGTCTAACCAGACACCTAAGTATTTGTAGTTGTCCACGTATTCTACGTCAGAGCCGTCCAGAGTAGTGATGTTGGACAGGCGGGCAGGTGCAGGTAGCGATTGTTGAAGAGCATGCCTTTAGTTCTACTTGTATTTAAGAGCAATTGGAGGCCACGGAAGGAGAGTTGTATGGCATTGAAGCTTGCCTGGAGGGTTGTTAACACAGTGTCCAAAGAAAGGCCAGAAGTATACAGAATGGTGTCGTCTGCGTAGAGGTGGATCAGAGACTCACCAGCAGCAAGAGCGACATCATTGATGTATACAGAGAAGAGAGTCGGTCCAAGAATTGAACCCTGTGGCACCCCCATAGAGACTGCCAGAGGTCCGGACAGCAGACCCTCCGATTTGACACACTGAACTCTATCAGAGAAGTAGATGGTGAACTAGGCGAGGCAATCATTTGAGAAACCAAGGCTGTCGAGTCTGCCGATGAGGATGTGGTGATTGACAGAGTCGAAAGCCTTAGCCAGATCAATGAATACGGCTGCACAGTAATGTTTCTTATCGATGGCGGTTAAGATATCGTTTAGGACCTTGAGTGTGGCTGAGGTGCACCCATCACCAGCTCTGAAACCAGATTGCATAGCAGAGAAGGTATGGTGAGATTCGAAATTGTCGGTAATCTGTTTGTTGACTTGGCTTTCGAAGACCTTAGAAAGGCATGGTAGGATAGATATAGGTCTGTAGCAGTTTGGGTCAAGAGTGTGTCCCCCTTTGAAGAGAGGGATGACCGCAGCTGCTTTCCAATCTTTGGGAATCTCAGAGAGGTTGAACAAGCTAGTAATAGGGGTGGCAACAATTTCGGCAGATAATTTTAGAAAGAAAGGGTCCAGATTGTCTAGCCCGGCTGATTTGTAGGGGTCCAGATTTTGCAGCTCTTTCAGAACATCAGCTGACTGGATTTGGGAGAAGGAGAAATGGGGAAGGCTTGGGAGTTGCTGTGGGGGGTGCAGTGCTGTTGACCAGGGTAGGAGTAGCCAGGTGGAAAGCATGGCCAGCCGTAGAAAAATGCTTATTGAAATTCTCAATTATGGTTGAATTATCAATGGTGACAGTGTTTCCTATCTTCAGTGCAGTGGGCAGCTGGGAGGAGGTGTTCTTATTCTCCATGGACTTTACAGTGTCCCAGAACTTTTTTGAGTTAGTGTTGCAGGAAGCATCCGAGCAGCGAGGAGACTGAACCCTCGGCAGGCAAGGTGGGCCATGTTTTTGACCCGTTTTGTGTTTACCCTTTCCTACAGACCAGGCTACCAGAATGTAAAGTCAGACGCATTGTCCCGACTGTATGACACAGAGGAGTGCCCCATGGAGCCCACTCCCATACTCCCCTCCTTGTGCCTGGTGGCGCCGGTAGTGTGGGAGCTGGACACGGACATTGAGTAGGCGTTACGTGCAGAGCCCGCTCCCCTCCAGTGTCCCGCTGGGCGTCTGTACGTCCCGTCTGCTGTTCGTGACCGGTTTGTCTATTGGGCCCACACATCACCCTTCTCTGATCATCCTGGGATCGGTCGGACAGTGCGCTGTTTGAGCGGGAGGTACTGGTGGCCTACCTTGGCTAATGACGTGAGGGTTTATGTGTCCTCCTGTTCGGTGTGCACCCAGTGTAAGGCTCCTAGGCACCTGCTCAGAGGTAAGCTACACCCCTTACCCATTCCACAGCGGCCTTGGTCGCACCTGTCAGTGGATTTTCTGACTGATCTTCCACCTTCACAGGGTAACACCGCGATCCTAGTCGTTGTGGATCATTTCTCTAAGTCCTGTCGTCTCCTCCCTCTGCCCGGTCTCCCTACGGCCCTACAGACTGCGGAGGCTTTGTTTAGGCACGTCTTCCGGCACTACGGGGTGCCTGAGGATATAGTGTCTGATCGAGGTTCCCAGTTCACGTCTAGGGTCTGGAAGGCGTTCAAGGAACGTCTGGGGGTCTCGGTCAGCCTTACTTCAGGGTTTCACCCTGAGAGTAATGGGCAGGTGGAGAGAGTAAACCAGGATGTGGGCAGGTTTCTGCTGTGCTATTGCCAGGACCGGCCGGGGGAGTGGGCAGCGTTCGTGCCCTGGGCCAAGATGGTACAGAACTCGCTTAGCCACTCCTCCACTAACCTCTCTCCCTTCCAGTGCATACTGGGGTACCAGCCGGTTCTGGCGCCTTGGCATCAGAGTCAGACCGAGGCTCCTGCGGTGGACGACTGGTTCAGACGCATAGAGGAGACATGGGAAGCTGTCCGTGTCTGTGTTCACCGTGTCAAAAAGAGAATGCAGACCGCCACCGCAGTGTGGTGTTCACACCGGGGGACCGGGTCTGGCTCTCGACCCGAAACCTGCCCCTCCACCTGCCCTGACGGAAGCTGGGTCTGCGGTTTGTGTGGCCATTTAAAGTCCTGAGGAGAGTGAACGAGGTTTGTTATATGTTACAGCTTCCCCCCGATTACCGCATTAACCCCACAGGTCCAGGAATGGCTGAAGAATTGCAACATTTGCCTAGAACTAACACTACAGATAGCAATACTGGGTGATTTGAAAAGCCATAGTCAATCAATCAACAATATAATCATTATTTTAGCAAAATGTTTTATTTTTCATTTACAATCTGTAGAAGCTATGAGAATAGGAAGGTTCAAAATATTTTGTGAAGCATCACCGCACAGTTGAAAAATATATGGAAAGTAGAAATCCGAAATGGATGATGTTGAGAGACAGCTGGGAGGGGTTGAATGGAGCTGAAGGGTGGGCCTATAACAAGATAAACAATTTTAAGCATACGGGATCTGTAAAATGTATATGGGTTCGGAACTTTTGTGAAATAGCATAGTTACAAATAGAAATCAAACTGGATGGACATCAGAAATAGAGGAAGGACTAAGAACAAACAAGAGAGAACTATTGTAAAGTAGACTGTGTCTGTAGAATGTGTATAAGATGTATGGATTGAAGGTAGAAGCAGAAGTGTTTATTAATTTACTTCAATTGGGGGATCGGCGGTAGGGTTTGCGGGGAATAATAATAAAGGTATATTCTTTTAAAAAGTATGTATGTCTATATAGGTATGTATATGTATATATGTGTATATATGTGTATATATATGCATGCGTGTATGGATATATATATTTACCACAAAAATATGGGGGATTGGAAGTGATGCAGACAATTACATTGGAAGCAACATTCTTTCCGCAATATTAAGTTGATCCACCCTCTAGAAAAAAAAAGAATAAAAAAAACAATAGCTAGCTAGCTAACAGCAAGCTTTAATTTGCAATTTAAACTACTTTCTGACAAAATTAGAAATATAATATATGAAACTGTAGCTAGACTCTTACCCGTATGCGTGGATGAACGCTTAAAAAAACAGCGTTAGACAGGATTACCAACATACTGACCAGTTCAAATAGACAGAAGCGTGCAATAAGGCAGACCAATCCAAACTCATCTCTCGGCATGGCCAGCCCACCCATCACAGCCAATAATGGCTAGCGGGAAGGTTGGCTTATTAACGACCTAGGCTTGTAAATTTTAAAATTGTATTCGTATTTACAGATGGCATACAAGTTTAGGCACATTAAATTTCACATGTTCGAGACAGCATTTTAGCCAAAAAACAAGTCAAAGACTTGGCAGTGTGGTGCCAGGACAACAACCTCTCCCTCAATGTGAGCAAGACAAAGGAGCTGATTGTGGACTTCAGGGAAAGGAGGGCCGAACAGGCCCCCATTGTCATCGACGGGGATGTATTTGAGCGGGTCAAGATTTTCGAGATCCTTGGTGTCTACATCACCAACAAACTGTCATGGTCCAAACACACCAACACAGTCATGAAGAGGGCACACAAACACCTTTCACCCCCCAGGAGACTGAAAAGATTTGTCATGGGTCCCCAGATCCTCAAAAAGTCATACAGCTGCACTATTGAGAGCATACTGACCGGTTGCATCACCGCCTGGTTTGGAAACTGTTCGGCATCTGCCATAAGGCGCTACAGAGGGTAGTGCATATGGCCCAGTACATCACTGTTGCCAAGCTTCCTACCATCCATGACCTATAGACTAGGCGGTGTCAGGGGAAGAACCAAAAAATTGTCAGACTCCAGTCACCCAAGTCATAGACTGTTCTCTCTGCTACCACATGGCAAGCGTTATACAGGAGCATCAAGTCTAGGACCAAAAGGACTGCTGAATTCTTCAAATGGCCAACTGGACTATTTGAATTGACACACACCCCCCTCCCTTTGACACACACCCCCCTCCCTTTGTTTTTACACTGCTGCTAATTTATGTTTATTATCTATGCATAGCTACTTTACCCCTACCAACATATAAAAAATAACTTGACTAAGCTGTACATTGACTTGGTACCAGTACCCCCTGTATATAGCCTCATTATTGTTATTTTTATTGTTATTTATTTTACTATTTTTACTATTTTTACTTTTACGATCTTTGTCCCCATGTGCAGTTGCAAACCGTAGTCTGTCTTTTTTATGGTGGTTTTGGAGCAGTGGCTTCTTCCTTGCTGAGCGGCCTTTCAGGTTATGTCCATATAGGACTCGTTTTACTGTGGATATAGATACGTTTGTACCTGTTTCCTCCAGCATCTTCACAAGGTCCTTTGCTGTTGTTCTGGGATTGATTTGCACTTTTCACACCAAAGTAAATTAATCTCTAGGAGACAGAACGCGTCTCCTTCCTGAGCGGTGTGACTGCTGCGTGGTCCCATGGTGTTTATACTTGTGTACTATTTTTTGTACAGATGAACATGGTACCTTCAGGCATTTGGAAATTGCTCCCAAGGAGTAACCAGACTTGTGGAAGTCCACAATTTCTTTCTGAGGTCTTGGCGGATTTCTTTTGATTTTCCCATGATGTCAAGCAAAGAGGCACCGAGTTTGAAGGTAGGCCTTGAAATACATCCACAGGCACACCTCCAATTTACTCAAATGATGTCAATTAGCCCATCAGAAGCTTCTAAAGCCATGACATTATTTTCTGGAATTTTCCAAGCTGTTTAAAGGCACAGTCAACTTAGTGTATGTAAACTTCTAACGCACTGGAATTGGGATACAGTGAATTTTAAGTGAAGTAATCTGTCTGTAAACAATTGTTGGAAAAATTACTTGTCATGCACAACCAACTTGCCAAAACTATAGTTTGTTAATTAAATGAAAAACAGATGTTTGTGTTGTGGGATTTAAAATACAGCTTCATGTCTACAGTCCTGTGTGGCGACCAAGGCCTACCTTCAGGAATTCTTCCTTCATGACCCGATGGAGGGCTTCACAGGTCTCCATAAAAATCTTGGACACAATCCACACAAAACTGGAATCTGTGGGATTCTTCATGAAAAAGACAAACATTTAGAAAACAAAACAAAACAATCATGTAAAATTGTTATGATATAGGCCTACCCACCCATTGCCAAAAAATGGTCTCATCTTGGAGTCCTGCATTCTGATGAGTCTCACCATCCCCAGCAGGAAATCAAATGTGTCTGAGGTCATCCGCTGCAGCTCCCTGAACCCTGTCCTATCATGCATCTATTATCGGGGGTGGAGCGTATAGGTGAAGGCGGGGCACAATGTAGCCCTATTAGAGCTAAATATCCTGAATCGGATCATTCTATTTCCATGCAACAATAATTCTTATGAATTTGTATTGGTGCTACAGCCATAACAACAACAAAACAATAACAACCCTTCAATGGTTGTGTAAGTGATATTAGGACATACTACATACACTGTATGAAAAACATCAATTAGTACGCTAGCTAGCTGTGTTGATTGGGCATTACTTTCCTCCAACTCTATTTGCAGAACATACAACCCAAACTGTCCTCGTCTCACCAACCATGGCCTCACCCAAATGTCTTCTTTTTCTGGCCAGCTGCTCTTCACTGTCAAACTCCATATTTGTTTTGCCACTGTCATTGTGACAAACTCCTGTTTTGTTTTCGTGCTGTAGCATGGTATCGAGAATCCTCAGGACCAAGTGAAGCCAAGTGAATCTTGTAGTATGTGACACCCAGTCTGTGACAGATCGTTTAGTGTGCGCACCACTATGTTGGCAAGACAAAAAATTACAGGAAAGACAGTCATTTACTAAGAGAGGCTCAGCGAAATTTTGTGTAGTGTTCACCCGGCTTTAGAAGGGTTCTATGTAGAACCCTTCTTGCCTTACAAAGAATCCTTCTTGCCTTCCAAACAATAGGCAAATATCCCTTAATTCCAAAAGTGTTTTTTCAGATGAAAACTATTCTTGGTAGAACTCCATCCCTCTGCAAAGAATCATTTTGGAACCCTTTTTTCTAAGAGTGTACAAGCCATACATACCGGCCATACCTTTAAAACAGGATTGTAACTAATTGTAGGGTGTTTTTCCAATGTTGTTGATCATAGCGGTACAAATTCTCATTAAGTCTACAGTATATAATTTGTGACCCAAATATGAAGAGAATGTTGAAATTTCCACGTCCCAGGTAGCTGGGTTATACTGTAATGATCACTTGACCTGTGTTTGCATTATGTTTGAGTTTGACAGCTAACACATGCAGAATGTGATTGTTGTTTAGCTCTGGTGTTCTGGAGGGTGAGACAAGGGCGGGACAGGGGCGGAACGGGAGGTTAGATATCGTCACGAATCCTCGGCCTAGAAAAGAAACTCCAACACACTGGAGTGTTCCTGATGAAGTTATATTGGGACTGAAACATTGGAGAAAAGATCCATTAAATCTGTGGAGCATTAAAACCTGTTACAGCTTGGGGTTTCGCTAGCGGAACATTTCGACAACATCCAGTGAAATTGCAGAGCGCAAAATTGTTTTTGCTTTTTTAAAATTCGAAATATTAAACTTTCATACAATCACACATGCAATACATCAAATTAAAGCTACACTTGTTGTTAATCCAGGCAACATGTCAGATTTCAGAAAGGCTTTATGGCGAAAGTAAACCATGCGATTATCTGAGGATAGCACCCCACAAAACAAACACATGACATTCATAAACATCACCAACGGTCCTTTTGTTCGATAAATTCTATCGTTATATTCCCAAAATGTCAATTTATTTGGCGCGCTTGATTCAGAAAAACACCGGTTCCAACTCGACCAACATGACTACAAATAATCTAATACATACCTGTAAACTTATTTCAAAAACGTTTCTAATCCAACTTTAGCTTTTTTTAAATGTAAATAATCAATCGAATTTAAGACGGAATAAACTGTGTTCAATTGCTGCTAAAATGAAAGTGTAGCGAGCTTCAGGTCGCGCGCACCAAACAAAAAAAGGACACCAGGCTAGACCCTCGTTCTGAACAACCGTACTTCTTTTCTCTAAAGAAAAACATCAACCAATTTCTAAAGACGGTTGACATCTAGTGGAAGCAATAGGAACTACAACCAATTGCCACAGAAATCTAGGTTCCCATAGAAAACGCATGGAAACCACAGTTACCTAAAAAAAAATTATACTGGATGGATTTTTCTCAGGTTTTCGCCTGTAATATAAGTTGTGTTATACTCACAGACATTATTTTAAGTTTTAGAAAACACTAAAGTTTGTATCTAAATCTAATTATATGCACATCCTAGCTTCTGGGCCTGAGTAGCAGGCAGTTTACTTTGGGCATGCTTTTCATCTGGACGTGAAAATACTGCCCCCTAGCACGAAGAGGTTTTAAAGATCACCCGTGTGTTGGGGTTTCTTTTCTACTCAGCTTACCGTTGTTCTCCTTGCATCTGGTAGAATGATAGGTGTGTGAGTTATAATATAAATCCAACATTACAAACCTCCCCCTTTTAGAAACGTGTTCCGGAAGCTTCTGTCTCATGGAGAGAAAAAAAAGGATGACGTCCTCTCCCTGGAGGAGATCCTGGCCAAGAGCTTGGTGCCCGGGGAGAAGAAACCTCCCCAGGCCGTCGGGACCCTCCAACGAACAGGAAAGGCCAAACTGAGGGCCCTGAGAGAGGCCATGTACCATAGCACTGAGCACGGCCATGTGGACATCACCATAGACATCCGCAGTTTAGGTCAGAGTTAACATGCACTCACCCCGCGCCAAACACTATATGTCAAACACTTTCAAAAACTTAAAGTGCACTAGACTTGTTTTGGTAAAGTAGAGCGAATGGAACAGTCCCAAAAATGCAGCTTAATCAGGTGTACATCAAGTATTTGATGTATTGATTTGACCCAGGTCTGATACCGCATCCAAGTGCTAGTCGGAACTAGGAAACTCTGACATTTCCGACTTGCTGGTTGGTTGGTAATTAGTTAGTTACTAGTTAGACTAGTTGATTGTAATTATACGTGTGCCGATTTCAACTGCTGGGAGCTGTGTTTATGCTGCGCGCGGCAATCATCACCTATCAAAATAATGCTAATGCACTGCCATCATACAGTATAGTAGACATTCACTGATTAGGTGAGTCCATGGACTGTACAAGACCACCATAGATAGGGCACAACTGAGGGCCAATGGAAAAACTGCACCACCACTCCATATACACCACAGACAGCAACAGCTGCACTTTAAGCTCATCCATCACCATTATAGAGTGAGGCAGGCATGGTCAGTGCTTTAGCCATTTTTGATCTAATTGCTTTTCCTGCTGGTGTAGTAGCTAGCAGCTACAGTATTTACTTTTTTGTTATTGATTGATTGCTGCTGGTCTTCCCAGGTGTCCCCTGGACCCTGCACACTTGGCTGGAGTCTCTGCGCACCTGTTTCCTGCAGCACCGGCGCCCACTGATCCAGGGTCTGCTCAAGGACTTCAGCTGCATCCAGGAGGAAGAGTACACTGCGGAGCTCATCACCCATGGCCTGCCACTTATGTTCCAGATCCTCCATGCCAGCAAGGTGATGTGATTGTGTGTCCTCCCCAATTTAAGGCTCTGGAATTCCCTGTCCACCGTGGTCATGTTCATTAGGGACCAAACAGAAGAAAACAGACTGAAACAGGGAAGGACTACGTGGACTTTTCCAATAAGAAATGTTCCTTTTCATTTTTAGTTTCCAAAATGTTTTATAAAAAATGTTCCCGTTTTGTGTCCATGTGACCAGGAAAAATTCCAGTCACTAGTTCTGTGCAGTCTGACTTTTTCCTTAGGGTCCTACCTCCTTTCATGGCACATGTTTCTATTAACATTTCTTGTTTTTCTTACCCATCACTTGCTTTTTTACAGGACAAATTCCAATATTGTCCTGTTGCAAGTCTGTCTCAATCATTTACTTTCTGACTTTTCTTAATTTGCATCTTCGTATGATGTACTTTTTACATATATTTTTTCCCAATGTACATTACCAGTCAAAAGTTTGGACACACCAACTCATTCAAGGGTTTTTCTTTCTTTTTACTATTTTCTACATTGTAAGAATACCAAGTCCATATTTTGTCAAGAACTGCTCAAATAAGCAAAGAGAAACGACAGTCCAATTGAGATGGTTTGGGATGAGTTGGACCGTAGAGTGAAGGAAAAGCAGCCAACAAGCATATGTGGGAACTCCTTCAAGACTGTTGGAAAAGCATTCCAGGTGAAGCTGGTTGAGAGAATGCCAAGAGTGTGCAATGCTGTCATCAAGGCAG
The DNA here is from genome assembly GCF_018296145.1 of Oncorhynchus tshawytscha. NCBI lineage: Eukaryota > Metazoa > Chordata > Actinopteri > Salmoniformes > Salmonidae > Oncorhynchus > Oncorhynchus tshawytscha. The sequence goes on from NC_056443.1 coordinate 14,074,996, forward strand.
TCAGCTACTTTGAAGAATGTCAAATATAAAATATGTTTTGATTTGTTTAGCACTTTTTTGGTTACTACATGATTCCATGTGTGTTATTTCATAATTTTGATATCTTCACTATTATTCTACAATGTCGAATATAGTAAAAATAAAGAAAAACCCTTGAGGTGTGTCCAAACATTTGACTGGTATTGTATGTAGCAGCTTTGATATGTTCTTCAATCTGTATCATTATATTCATGCATGAATTGCAAAACATTCAACTCTATGGCCTTCTATTTAAAACTTCTTGTGACTCCAAAACCCGCATGCGGGAGCGTAAACTAATTAGCATAATGCAACGGCATAACGCCTGAACCTAATTAGCATAACGCAACGGACATAAATATCCCTAGAAAATATTCCTATTCATGAAAATCACAAATGAAAAATATATTGAGACACAGTTTAGCCTTTTGTTAATCACCCTGTAATCTCAGATTTTCAAAATATGCTTTACAGCCAAAGCTAGACAAGCATTTGTGTAAGTTTATCGATAGCCTAGCATAGCATTATGCCTTGCTAGCAGCAGGTAACCTTGTCACGAAAATCAGAAAAGCAATCAAATTAAATCGTTTACCTTTGATGAACTTCAGATGTTTTCACTCACGAGACTCCCAGGTAGACAGCCAAAGTTCATTTTTTCCCAAAATATTATTTTTGTAGGCGAAATAGCTCCGTTTGTTCTTCACGTTTGGCTGAGAAATCGACCGGAAATTGCAGTCACGAAAACGGCGAAATTCTTTCCAAATTAGCTCCATAATATCGACAGAAACATGGCAAACGTTGTTTATAATCAATCCTCAAGGTGTTTTTCTAATATCTATTCGATAATATATCCGTCGGGACAATTTAGTTTTTCAGTAGGACCGATTGGAGTAATGGCTACCTCTGTATTTTACGCGAGAATCTCTCTCGGGGCCACCATGTGACCACTTACACAATGTGGCCGGCTACGGCTATTGTTCAACAGAAATGCGTAAAACTACGTCACAATGCTGTAGACACCTTGGGGAATACGTAAAAAGCGTAAGCTCGTTGATAGCATATTCACAGCTGAATAGGGACTCATTGGAACGCAGCGCTTTCAAAACCTGGGGCACTTCAGGATTGGATTTTTCTCAGGCTTTCGCCTGCAACATCAGTTCTGTTATACTCACAGACAATATCTTTACAGTTTTGGAAACGTTAGAGTTTTCTATCCAAAGCTGTCAATTATATGCATATTCTAGCATCTTGACAAAATATCCCGTTTAAAACAGGAACGTTTTTTTTCCAAAAATGAAAATACTGCCCCTAGAGTTGCAACAGGTTTTAATAACTCTTCTTACAGCAGTACATAACTGCCCTTTTTGCAAACATTTCCCATGTCCATTTATGTCTTCTCATCTCCCTCTTTGCCTGGCCTGCAGAATGAGGTGATCAGCCAGCTGTCTGTGATTTTCTCCCAGTGCTATGGACCCTTCCCTATCCCCAAACTCACTGAGATCAGGAGGAAGCAGACCTCGAGACTTGGTGAGCAAAGGAAGATGTTGCTCCTGAGTGGAAACGGTTTGCACCCACGCCATGCATGTTCAGAAAGGCAGCAGAAGCAGCCGTTACTTGCCTCCCTCTTTGTGTTTGTGGTGCCTCTAAAATGTGCTTAAATGTGATGGAATGGAGGAGTGGCCCTATAGAAATTGCAATAATAATTTATCTTCATTCATCATTAACAGTGTAGAATGAAATGGAAGCTTGAAAACTAGAGCTTGAAAATTATTGTTCTGCTATACTGTACGTTGGCAGTTCAAGTTGTATTCCACACATTTGTGTTTGTGTCTCTAGCACCATCGAGAGTGCATATAGATTTTGAATTATCGGTGGGCTGGTGTTGATGTGTTCTAGTTACTTGACCTTGATCTAATATGTTCAGCGTTGTTAATAAAAGTCAGCATTTGCTACAATGTAATTTTGTAATTACACCTATGAAGGTCTTGAGGGTGTCATCAATAAATGAAAGCTTGCTTTGAGGATGAAGAATTAAGATGCTCTTTTGGAACATCAATGAGATGAGCGTAATTATTCCATTTGAAAAACAGTTTGCCAAATAGCTTCATTAGGTTGCTCCCAAAGCTGCATGCTGTAGCTGAGTAGCTCAGTAGCTGATATTACCATACCATCTGTTAGATTCATATGAACACAAGAGGCTTCAATCCAGTAAAGCTTTGTGGTCATAGATATGCTTAGTTAGCAATGTTTACATTTAGAATACTCTCTACGGGAGATTACGTGGGATGCCATTTAAGTATCCTGCTAGCATATCTGTCCAGCCTATGCCATTCTGAGTAATTTGTAAAAGGTCACATGCAGGTCAAATTGGACAAGTAGTCAAGATGGATGAATACACAAGTCAAATTTATTTCACAAATGTCTCTACATTTTCTTTATTAAAAACTAACTGAGTAACAATAGAGATAAATATAACAGTGTTAAAAGTGGACAAATATTGTAATTATCCTTCACTTCTTTCAGACCCCCACTTCCTCAACAACAAGGAGATGTCTGATGTAACGTTTCTGGTGGAAGAAAAACCCTTCTATGCACATAAAGTCCTGTTATTTACTGCTTCAGCCAGGTGATAAAAAATGCTTGAACATGATAATCTGTGAAATACGTGTATGTTGGAATTGAACAACAAAACATTTTTATTTAAAAAATAGAGAAAAATAATGCTTGAACAATTAGAATTCCCCCAAACTATTTTTTTCTAACAATGTTTTTTCAGAGGTGGTTATAAATCAATTATTTCACCCCCCGTTCATGTTAGGTTACATATGTTCATAAGAGTGACAAAGACATGTCATATGCAAAAATTGGTGGGTAAATGCTGATCGTTATTGGCGGTGAATAAAGTAACGCTCCCTATACTTTCAATGCATTTTTCTGCAAAAGATGCTCATGCAAAATAGAAGGTGTTTACCAGTACAGCACTGGTCACATGTCACTAATGCAGACTACGACATGCTCCTTTTGTTTTCTGACAACTTGTCTTCCCCACCTTTCTTTAATGATTTCATACAGGTTTAAATCCTTGCTCCAAAACAGACCAGCAGCAGAGAACACCTACATTGAGATCAGTCATGTCAAGTACAACATATTCCAGGTAGCCTACTGTATGTACTACTGTAACTAGGTTGCAGTAAATGGGTTAATAGTAATGTGTTCATAGTTCAACTGGGATTCGCACCACAGCAAAAACTAATTTAAAACTCCAGAGCTTTCTATATTTTTGAAATGCTATAGGGTGACATACTGTATATAAGTATTACCCTACCAGTACCAGTAATTCAGTTAGGCTGTTCCTAATGTGTTGAGAGGCTTGAGTCATAACAACATTCCTCTTTTACAGTTGGTCATGCAGTACCTGTATTGTGGAGGCACTGAGTCCTTGCACATCATGAATACTGAGATTATGGAGGTAAGAATTACTTTTTTGAATATATATTTTATTTCAATGACAATGCAGCCATACTTGTCACACAATAATTCTCAAACAATTACACTGACAGAGCAGGTTTGCAAATCATACATACTGTACATACTGTGCCATGATTATTATCTATGCGTGTAAATTGTAAAATGACATTTTGTTTTGTGTTTTGTATTACCGATTTTGTGAATGACACTTAAATAAAATACACTATATATACAAAAGTATGTGGACACCCGATCAAATTAGTGGATTCAGCTATTTCAGCCACACCAGTTGCTGACAGGTGTATAAAATCGAGCACAGTCATTCATTCTCCATAGACAAACATTAGCAGTAAAATGGCCTCACTGAAGAGCTCTGTGACTTTCAACATGGCACCGTCATAGGATGCACCTTTCCAACAAGTCTTTTTGTAAAATGTCTGCCCTGCTAGAGCTGTACCGGTCAACTGTATGTGCGGTTATTTTAAAGTGGAAACGTCTAGGAGCAACAACGGCTCAGCCGCATAGTGGTAGGCCACACAAGCTCACAGAACGAGACTGAAGTGTGTAGTGTGTAAAAATCATCTGTCCTCGGTTGCAACACTCATTACAGAGTTCCAAACTATCTCTGGACGCAACTGTTAGTCGGGAGCTTCATGAAATGGGTTTCCATGGGCGAGCAGCCACACACAAGCCTAAGATCATCATGCGCAATGCCAAGCATCGGCTGGAGTGGTGTAAATTTGGATTTGCCGGATGCAAGGAGAACGCTACCTGCCCTAATGCATAGTGCCAACTGTAACGTTTGGTGGAGGAGGAATAATAGCACGGGATGGTTTTTCATTGTTCTGGCTAGACCCCATAGTTCCAGTGAAGGGAAATACAATGGCATTCTATATGATTCTGTCCTTCCAACATTGTAACAACAGTTTGGGGAAGGCCCTTCCCTGTTTCAGCATGGCAACGCCCTGTGCACAAAGCGAGGTTCATTACAAAAATGTTTTTTGAGATCGGTGTGGAAGAACTTGACTGGCCTGCACAGAACTCTGACCTCAACCCCATCAAACATTTTTTTCATGTCATTACCCAGAAAGTCCAACCCACTTCTCACTGTGTGTGTTTCTGCTCTCGTTTCCCTCTCTTCCACAGCTCCTGTCTGCAGCAAAATTCTTTCAACTAGAGGCCCTTCAACGACACTGTGAGATTATCTGCTCCAAGAACATTGCCGTGGAAACCTGTGTGGACATCTACAAACACGCTAAGGTGAGAGGAAATGGGAACAAGCCAACGTATACCGTTCAAAATGTTTTCTAAAATGAGTTGAAATTGAAAAAACAGTTGGTGTTCACAGGTGTATTAGTTTCTTTTAAAACTGCACAGGACCAAGGGAAACATTTTTTTATTTAAATTGAGTCATAAGTCATTAAAGTCATAAATGTCCAAATTAATGTGGTTGGAGGCAAGTGATTCTTTAATCTCACCTGTGATAAGTGGCAGGTGCCTACAGGATAAAAAATGTCATATTTTGCTCCATTGCACATTTTAAAATTGTACATTTGTAACACATGAAGCTGTGGAAGAATAAAAGGTGCTAAGTTGAACCTAAAGGGTTCTTCGGTTTGTCCCCTTAAGGGGAACCCTTTTTGGTGCAATGTAAAACCCTTTGCAGAGGGTTCTAGCTAAAACCTTGTACACCCAAGTACTTCTCTGCAGCTGCCACTACAAAGTACACTGCTCAAAAAATAAAGGGAACACTAAAATTACACATCCTAGATGTGAATGAATGAAATATTCTTATTAAATATTTTTCTTTACATAGTTGAAGGTGCTGACAACAAAATCACACAAAAATATCAATGGAAATCATATTTATCAACCCATGGAGGTCTGGATTTGGAGTCACACTCAAAATTAAAGTGGAAAACCACACTACAGACTGATCCAACTTTGATGTAATGTCCTTAAAACAAGTACAAATTAGGCTCAGTAGTGTGTGTGGCTTCCATGTGCCTGTATGACCTCCTTACAACGCCTGGGCATGCTCCTGATGAGGTGGCGGATGGTCTCCTGAGGGATCTCCTCCCAGACCTGGACTAAAGCATCCGGAGCGAGACATGATGTCCCAGATGTGCTCAATTGGATTCAGGTCTGGGGAACGGGCGGGCCAGTCCATAGAATCAATGGCAGTCAGGATACCTCTGGCGAGCACATGAAATGCCACCCCACACCATGACTGACCCATCGCCAAACCGGTCATGCTGGAGGATGTTGCAGGCAGCAGAACGCTCTCCACGGCGTCTCCAGACTCTGTCACGTCTGTCACATGTGCTCAGTGTGAACCTGCTTTCATCTGTGAAGAGAACAGGGTGCCAGTGGCGAATTTGCCAATCTTGGTGTTCTCTGGCAAATGCCAAACGTCCTGCACGGTGTTGGGCTGTAAGCACAACCCCCACCTGTGGACGACGGGCCCTCATACCACCCTCATGGAGTCTGTTTCTGACCGTTTGAGCAGACACATGCACATTTGTGGCCTGCTGGAGGTCATTTTGCAGGGCTCTGGCAGTGCTCCTCCTGCTCCTCCTTGCACAAAGGCGGAGGTAGCGGTCCTGCTGCTGGGTTGTTGCCCTCCTACGGCCTCCTCCACGTCTCCTGATGTACTGGCCTGTCTCCTGGTAGCGCCTCCATGCTCTGGACACTACGCTGACAGACACAGCAAACCTTCTTGCCACAGCTCGCATTGATGTGGCATCCTGGATGAGCTGCACTACCTGAGCCACTTGTGTTAGTTGTAGACTCCGTCTCATGCTACCACTAGAGTGAAAGCACCGCCAGCATTCAAAAGTGACCAAAACATCAGCCAGGAAGCATAGAAACTGAGAAGTGGTCTGTGGTCACCACCTGCAGAACCACTCCTTTTTTGGGGGGTGTCTTGCTAAATGCCTATAATTTCCACCTGTTGTCTATTCCATTTGCACAACAGCATGTGAAATTTATTGTCAATCAGTGTTGCTTCCTAAGTGGACAGTTTGATTTCACAGAAGTGTGATTGACTTGGAGTTACATTGTGTTGTTTAAGTGTTCCCTTTATTTTTTTGAGCAGTGTATATTTTCTGTAATTTACATTCCATTTCTGCAGGACAGTTGATAACCATGGCAATGAATGCTAAGAAGCCAACATTACTGAAACACAAATTCGTATCACTCTGTATTATCCAAGGCCTACTACTCCTCCTACTCACCCTTGAACCAAGGCCTACTACTCCTCCTACTCACCCTTGAACCATCATCCTATACTCTCTTCACTGACTCAGCATATGACACCTTCTGTTCTACTCTGACCCTGGCAATCTCAATCTCTCTCACACCGGACACTTCTGATCCCCAGCAACATGGACACCCCCACAATTGAGACACAGTTTTTCAACCAATACTACACATTCCTTTGTCCCATGCCCTCCTGCACACTTGACACATCTCTGCATTTCCCTCCTACACACTGCTGCAACAAATGTATACACATTGTGAAAGCCCCTCAAGGTACAATGTTTTTGTTATAATGTCTTCATTTAACTTTTAGTGACATCACAAAATAGACATTAATCTTCCACATTCCATCTCATCATTACCAACATTCGGAGGATGAAAAATATTGTCCCGGTGTCCATTGTTTGATGTTGAAGTTCTTGGACCTCTTTATAAGGCACATAGACATGCTGATCACCCAAACTAGGCCCCAAAGTGAGTCGTCTGCTGCCTATGGTTTACGATCGAGTGAGGTGTCATTAAACCCCCACATCCATCCCTATTCCCCTCTGTGGGAGAGAGGGATAGCGCTGTAAGGCTGATCCTTTGGATCCTCACAGGATAGTCATGACAACCAGCACGGGTTATTTTACACCACTGGCCCTCTCCATTTTGTGAACTGCTTGTGTCGTGAATTCCGTCTCATTCCATTTTCGACGACACATTCCAGGTAAATAACCCACACAGAACGTGACTTTTCCAGTCATGTTTGGTTTCACTGCAATCAACTGGTTTGTTTGTCACACAATCAAACCTGATGGGCCATTTCGCAGGACATATTGACTGAACGAAACCGATTTGAAGACAACAAGTCATGACATCATTGTGCACCAATGATTTGCCCGCTGTTTCGTTGATTGACTGTCTTTTAACCCAATGACCACTGATCGTCTTGAAATCTAGCTGGGTAGATAGCCAATGAGCTGAGCTAAACGGCAATAGGCCATGTTTTTGTGTTGCAAGACGAACTCATGTAGTAAGCTCCAGCGTAAAGTGAGTCATTCGCTATTGAAGTTTCATACCGGAAGGAGAAACACATATATTACGCATTGCATTGTTTGGTAAACGCGATTCAGCTGTTTATATATCAATCATTATGGCGACTAAGTCAGGGAAAGCTAAATCTAAGTCTAGATATACAGATGTACACACAATTTTAGAATAAATTGATTGGGAAGGTGAGGCAGAGATTGTTGTAGGACAATTCATTTAGCGATTGTGGAGGAATATTTTTTGAACGGGAGAGGACATCATTTTGGACTGGTAAGTTCTTATCATGCTAATGCCCTTGTTTGAAATTAATAATATAAGATATTATTTGTGATTTTTTTGTAAATTTTAGAAGCAATATATAAACATGTAATGTCATGAAATGTGAGATGCGTGTGTCTGCCGCCCCACCCCAACCCACATGAAATAGCCTATTTGAGGCTGTTGAGGGGAGGGCAGGCCCACACAACAATGGCCAAAGTGAAATGGAGACAGTAGACACAGCTGGTCTGTTGTAAATATAATAAAGACGGTAGATCTAGCTGGTCTGTCATAATATAATAGAGACAGTAGATCTAGCTGAAATGTCATAATATAAAAGAGACAGTAGATCTAGCAGGTCATAATAATGTATTCAACCTTATGTTCCCTGTACTCTCTCTATATATATCTGTTTATTATACCTGTTGATGGAGGGCTCATGTGAAACTATTCTAACTGAACATTTTCTTTCACAGTGACACTGACTCCGAATGGGAGTCTTATCCGGTGTCATGTGTGAATTTAAGTATGCTCTCTCTAATTCTCTCTTTCTCTCTCAGAGGACCTGAGCTCTAGGACCATGCGTCGGGACTACCTGGCATGATGACTACTTGCTGTCCCCCTAAACTGTTCATTTTTACTCTTGAGGTGCTGTCCTGTTGCACCCTCTACAACCACTGTGATCTCCACCCGGCACAGCCAGAAGAGGACTGGCCACCCCTCATAGCCTGGTTCCTCTCTAGGTTTCTTCCTAGGTTTTTGCCTTTCTAGGGAGTTTTTCCTAGCCACCGTGCTTCTACACCTGCATTGCTTGCTGTTTGGGGTTTTAGGCTGGGACTATATAAATAGATTTGATTTGATAGAGGACTGAGGGTCTCCCAAATATTGAAAGTGTGTAAATAGTTACCCATGTTATTTTGTAAATGTATATATTTATATATTTTATTTAATCAATAATTATGTTTTTCCCATTTATTTATTTTTTCATTTATTTTTCTCAATTTTTGGGGGGGGAGTTGTTAGAATACCATTTTGGTATTTTGTATATAGTTATTTGTTTCAAAATGTATACCTCACCAATTTGGCCACTTGTGGAACACTTGGGGAACATTTGGGCTACTTGTGTGGGACACCTGGGTGACTTCATGATAAATGTCATGTAAGCACACTCATTTTGGAAGTTATCATTCTGAAACTTTGCACAAGTACTGTTGCCCTCTCATATTTTTCATTGAAATTGTCCCCATCATCCTATCTGAATGTTTGTTTTATCTTGTTCATTTTAAAGATGATGATACAAAAATAAAAATAAAAAACGTATGTTTTTTTTCATTGTTTTATCTAAACCAGATCTATTGTGTTATATTCTCCTACATTCAATTCACATTTCCACAAACTTCAGAGTGTTTTCTTTCAAATGGTACCAAGAATATGCATATCCTTGGTTCTGTGCCTGAGCTGTTAGATATCTTCAAGTGGAAATTGCACAAAGTAGGGGGGGGGCTCTAAGAGGTTTTAAACCGATGTATAACACTTCTATTTTTATGAATGTTTAATTTGACTATTTTGAATTTGGCGCTCTGCAATTTCCCGGACGGTCGTGTCCCACCTGCCCATAAGAAGTTAAAACATGCTCACATATCTTTTTAAATTCATCAGAATACTTTAACACTCCTGATGTTAAAGTTTAACCTCTAGCGACGAGCAATCCCGTATCCGGGAGCGTAATCATAGCCTCAAGCACATTACCATAGCATTTGCTATTCATGAAAATCACAAATTAAATGAAATAAATATATTCAAACACAAGCTTAGCCTTTTGTTAACAACACTGTCATCTCAGATTTTCAAAATATGCGTTACAGCCAACGCTAGACAAGCATTTGTGTAAGTTTAGCATGGCATAATGCTATGCTAGGCTGTGCTGGCAGCAGGCAACATTTTCACAAAAATAAGAAAAGCAACCAAATTAAATAATTTACCTTTGAAGAACTTCAGATGCTTTCACTCAGTAGACTCCCAGTTAGATAGCAAATGTTCCTTTTTTCCAAATAATATTTGTGTAGGCGAAAAACGTCACGTTTGTTCATCCTGCTTGGCTGAGAAATCGACAGAAAAATACTTCAACTATAATGCATTAGCATAACGCAACTTTTTCTATTCATGAAAATCGCAAATGAAATGAAATAAATACATTGAAACACATTCTTAGCCTTTTGTTAACAACACTGTCATCTCAGATTTTCAAAATATGCTTTTCAACCAAAGCTACACATTTGTGTAAGAGTATTGATAGCCTAGCATAGCATTAAGCCTAGCATTCAGCAGGCAACATTTTCACAAAAACAAGAAAAGCATTCAAATAAAATAATTTACCTTTGAAGAACTTCGGATGTTTTCAATGAGGAGACTCTCAGTTAGATAGCAAATGTTCATTTTTTCCAAAAATATTATTTGTGTAGGATAAATCGCTCCGTTTTGTTCATCACTTTTGGCTAAGAAAAAAAAAACGAAAATTCATTCACTACAACGCCGAACTTTTTTCCAAATTAACTCCATAATATCGACAGAAACATGGCAAATGTTGTTTAGAATCATCCTCAAGGTGTTTTTCCACATATCTATTCGATGATAAATCCTTCGTGGCAGTTGGGTTTCTCCTCAGTAGCAAACGGAAAAGTACTTGCAGCTGGAGATTACGCAATAATTGCAACGGAGGACACCAAGCGACCACATGGTAAATGTAGTCTCTTAGGGTCAATCTTCCAATGATATGCCTACAAATACGTCACAATGCTGCAGACACCTTGGGGAAAACGTGGATAAGGTAAGCTGACTCCTAGCTCCTCCACAGCCATATAAGGAGTCATTGCCATGAGACGCTTTCAAAAAATGCGGCACTTCCTGATTGTATTTTTATCTGGGTTTTTTCTGTAACATCAGTTCTGTGGCACTCACAGACAATATCTTTGCAGTTTTGGAAACGTCAGAGTGTTTTCTTTCCAAAGCTGTCAATTATATGCATAGTCGAGCATCTTTTCGTGACAAAATATCTTGTTTAAAACGGGAACGTTTTTCATCCAAAAATTAAAAGAGCGCCCCCTATATCGAAGAAGTTAAACACTGAGGTAAACACTAATGCTTATTACTTAAAAGAAATAAAAACATTTAATAAAAAGCTTATTCAGATGCAGAAGGGTTCTGCGTAGAACCCTTCTTTCCTTTCAAATAATCCTTCTTGCCTTCCAATAATCATCAAATAACCTTTCCTTCCAAAAAATGTTCTTCGGATGAAAAAGATTCTATGTAGAACTCTTTGCCTTACATAGTATCATTGTCCTCCAAATATGATTCTTCTGATAAACGGTTCTTGGTAGAACCCTATCCCTCTACAAAGATTTTGTAACCCTTTTTTCTAAGAGTGTACAGTAAAAGAGTATAAAACATAAGAAGGCAAGATAACCATGCATGATACAATGTGTATATATCAGACATAAAAAAACACAAGTCATAGAGAGGGCATTGTGACAGAGTGAGTTAAGGTTCTGACTGTATCCTTATGCCCTGTTTAGTTCCTCTGTGCCAATGAGCTGGCGGTCTTCATCGAAGGCTACTTCCTGAAGAACATGGTGCTGCTGATTGAGGTGGAGGCTTTCAAACAACTACTGTATGAGATGCCTGTTACTGTGAGCCCCGGACCCTGCCTGAGCCCCATCTCCGATGTCCTCCATGACCTGGAGAAAACTCTAGCCACCCGCATCCAGTCAATTCACCTCTCCTCCTCCAAGGGCTCCATTGTGTGACCTCTCTGGGTTATTTAAACACACTTACAATCACCCAGTAATGTTACTGCAACATCCACTACCCCAGTTCATTCACCTGTCCCCTGATGTTAACATTTTCATAACATCCCTTTAATGTTACTGCTATTTCAAACCCTGTCCATCTACCTGTCCAAGCTAGGGAAGGCTATTGGTTTATGTGACAGGTCTGGGTGCTTACGCTTTCACAACATTGCTGCAGAGTTACACTGCAGCATCCAGCCATCTGACAGCTCCATTGTCTTCTCTTTGTTACAGGTTTGAACATTGTTGTAATACTCCTCTAACGTCACTGCACCATCGAATACATAAAGGAAATATTTTAAAAAATGTATGACTTGTTACAGGCATATAATATGCCCATGATAATAAAATGTACAATTGTATTTCATATGAGATGCATACGTAGAATAGGTCCCTTTTGCTGAAAGAGTGGAACTTGTAGAATAAAAACTCTACTTTGAAAAATGAACTCATTCAGTGGTTAGTATCTGGTATGAGAGTTTACTTGGCTTTGTAATATTTTTGTTTGTATAATTGGGATGCAAATCTGTTTGGTGACAGAGCAGGTGACTAAAGTAAAGGAAAAAATGTCTAACTTTAACTTTAACTAAACCAACCACAAAAAGTTCACTGTAAAAAAAATCTGGTTGTTTTTATGGTAACTTAGTGGCAGCCAGTTACTGTAAAAAAAGACACAGTATGTTACTGTAAATTCCAAAGAAACTTTGGTTTAACAGTATATTACTTTACATTTCAATAATGTACTGTTAAATCAAAGTTTTTTTTACATTAATGGAAAGTTACCATAAGTTGTTTTTAAGTTACAATAAAAACAACATAATTTTTTTACAGTGTATTCTTTGGAAGTGCATTGTAGCAATGATTTCAGAGTGATTTGAGAATGTAAACACATATGCCAACTCATTATCTTCATGTGTGGGACAGCATCTCACTCAGTCGTCGATAAAGTATGCGCTGATGGAACATTTACACAACTGACCAATACTTCAGTGCTCCTTGAACTGTACTCCCAACAATCATTATCCATTTATGTTTGAAACATGGATGTTCAACTTAGACCAAACTTATGATATATTTATAAACAATGTCAATAATTTGCATGACACCTGTACTACTGTACTACCCTACTGTTGCGTTTCAGCAGAGCCAACCTCATAGACTACTTTGGAGGGAAGTGAAGAGTTTTCTAGCTATGACGAGTCAGACTCATACTGGTACTCTCGAGAAGGAAGGGTCTTCATGCTGTAATTGTGGGAAACAAGGTAAATATGTAATGAAAGTCAATTCTGTTGGTCGTTCTTTCTACAAACTAATGTACAGTATATTTAATTCACCTACAGTTGCTTGGATAACAGCATTGCTCTTGTTGGATGTGTTACCTGCCCAAACATTGTTCTTAAATGTTCAATACTGGTAATGCAACATTGCATGTTAAATGTACAGTATGAATCTTTAGATTTTTCTGTTTAAGACTTTTTTTCGAAATGTGTGTGTTATTCAGATTGGTATAAGTGAGTAAAAGGTATTAGTCTCTGATATATGTAGGATTTCAAGCATGGGATGTTTTCCTTCTATACTGTGCAACTACTGATGCATTCCAAATAATCAAGGTTAAAAGGTGACACGGTAGTTCTTAGGTGATCCCCAAAATAGTTGATTGCCATGATAAGACATTGTCAAATCACGTGTAGATATTGAGATATACTGTATGTATAATATGCATAAGGTATTATGGTGCATGAAGTGGTAACACTTTTTTTGGGTAGTCCATCTGTAGAACAGAACTATCTGTTGATAAGCAACTCCTTGCTAAGGTTACGGTTAGGGTAAGGTTTAGAGTTAGGGTTAGTAGATAGTAATTTGAAACGTTGCTGATAGTCTGTAGATAGTCAGTCTGTAGAGCATCTACAGATGATCAAACTAAAGTGTTACCCATTAAGCAACATCCATCTATTACAAGCTGTACAAGCATTTCGCTACACTCGCATTAACATCTGCTAACCATGTGTATGTGACAAATAAAATTTGATTTGATTTATTAGATATCTATTTTCAATATAATTCCAGGGACATAGATTAATAAAATAGTTGCTGTGCAAGAAATGTCATAGAACACCATTTCAGATTGCTTTAAAGCCATATGTTTCAGCTTATTCTAAATCAACATGACCAGAGAGAATAGAGGGAGGAAACCACAAAACTGGCTTTGGGTCAAAAAGGGCACAGTATGTCAGCCATTAAAATAAGATTTCTCCTTTTACCTACTAAAAAGAACTGGGTGATATTTAATTTAGGTTATTGTTAACTCATACCATTTTAGCTGGAGCCTAAGGGTTGAATAGTGATTAAGTATGAATATTTGAGGACATTTAAAACGTGTAAATAATAAAAAAATGAATTATAATATTATTTTTTTTCTACCCCATACACAGCACTGTTTTATTTCATGATTGTCCACTGTTACTTTGTTTAACAAAGTGAAACATTTTATAAAAAGATCTGTCTTCAGATTTAGCTAATATTTTATATAGGGCAGTATTACGTCCCTGCAAAAATAGGGCTATTATTTAAAAAGGTCTTCTGTGACAAATGTTGGCATTTTTAGTGAACAAGCAAACCCCATCTACAGGGCCGTAAACCTGAGTAGCTTTGATGTATCTCATACTAAACAACTCAAATTAACACTCTGGGAAGGGTGTGTGACTTTTATGCTATGTTTATAACATCTGACATTCTGTTTCAAAGGATTTCCACATTCCCTAACACACCTGTACGTTCCAACTGACACAATGTTTTATGTAAAATTGCCATTGCATTTTCAAACATATTCAAAACTAAGCTTTTTTTCAACCATTTTATTTCAAAACAATTACAGTAAGGTACTTAATTGTTACCCAGAAATTATTTGATATTGAATTAAAAATGGCTGTGCACTGTGTGTGCAATTGTTATGACTAGATGGGCTCCTCACATGCTCATACTCAAAGACTTGGGGTTGGATTCAATCCGTATCGCGGAATATCTACATTATAGCTTGATTTAATTTAAAAGGCAGCGTAAATTTTAACGCAGATCTCCTGCGATACGGATTAAATTCAGACCTTGGTATATGAGAAAAAGCAATTCGGATTGAATAGAGCCCCAAGTATTTGAGTCCCAAGTATTTGAGTCAAGGATGAGCATGTGAGGAGCCCATCTAGTCATAACAATTACACACACAGTGTGTGTGTGTGTGTGCAATACATACAGTTGAAGTCGGAAGTTTATTATCTACTTATCTACTTTGTGCATGACACAAGTAATTTTTCCCACAAATATTGTTTGCAGACCGATTATTTCACTTATTCACAATTCACTGTATCACAATTCCAGTGGATCAGAAGAAGAAGTTTTAACACTGTTTTTTGTTACTACATAATTCCATATGCATTATTTCATAGTTTTAATGTCTTCACTATTATTCTACAATTTAGAAAATAGTACAAATA
Source organism: Oncorhynchus tshawytscha (assembly GCF_018296145.1). Taxonomy (NCBI): domain Eukaryota; kingdom Metazoa; phylum Chordata; class Actinopteri; order Salmoniformes; family Salmonidae; genus Oncorhynchus; species Oncorhynchus tshawytscha. Next base: position 14,090,366 of record NC_056443.1, read on the forward strand.
AAGAAAAACCCTGGAATTGAGTAAATGTGTACAAACCTTTGACTGTTACTGTATGTTACTCGTTTCTTGAAACTAGGCATATGTTGCACATCATTAGTTTACAGGAGAGGCATTTGAAGGTAAACATTTTTGAATCAAAATATTTTTGTCGGCAGAAATGCCTTCTGGAACATGTGAACTTTAAATGTGTTACGGCTTTCTTCCGTCGAAGGAGAGTCGGACCAAAATGCAGCGTGGTTAGTTCGATACATTAAAGACAAAACACGATCAATACAAAAACAAGAAACGGACCGTGAAAACCTAATACAGCCTGTCTGGTGACAACTAACACAGAGACAGGAACAATCACCCACAAACACACACCAGGCTACCTAAATATGGTTCCCACCTGACTCTGATTTGAGAACCTCAGGCAGCCATAGACTATGCTAGACTACTATGCTAGACTACTACTACTACTACTATGCTAGACTACTATGCTAGACTACTACTACTCAGCCACAATCCCAATACCCACTAAAACCCCCAATACCACAACACAACACAAAATAACCCCATGTCACACCCTGGCCTGACCAAATAATTATATAAACACAAAATACTAAGACCAGGGCGTGACAAAATGTGCCTTAATTAACAAACTTGTATTCCATCTGTAAATGCGATTAACATTTTTAAATTACGAGCCTAGTTGGTTTAACCACAGAAAAAGTCTGTGACACTGAACATTAGTCTAGGTGCGACAAAACTAGGGCCTGAAGGACTTGCCTTGTTGATAGTGTTGTTAATAAGGCAGAGCTTTTTAATGGACAGGCTTATCCCCAGCTTAGCTACTGTTGTATCAATATGTTTCAACCATGACAGTTACAATCCAGGGTTACTCCAAGCAGTTTAGTCACTTCAATTTTCTCAATTTCCACAGTATTCATTACGATATGTAGTTTAGGTTTAGGATTTAGTGAATGATTTGTCCCAAATACAATGCTTTTAGTTTTGGAAACATTTAGAACTAACTTATTCCTTGCTACCCATTCCAAAACTAACTGCAGCTCTTTGTTATCTGTTGCAGCCATTTCGGTTGATGTAGTAAATGACGTGTATAGTGTTGAGTGATCTGCATCAAAGTTGTGGACTCGCATCACATGACTTGGACTCGAGTCAGACTCGAGTCACAAATATGATGACTTGCAACTCAACTTTGACTTTAACACTAATGACCCGTGACTTGACTTGAACTTGAGCAATATGACTTGACCTGAATTGATACCCTCCCCAAGCCCAACTATTAAAAATTATGCTATTAAAAAAAGTGTGCAGTTCATCAACTCTTCATTTAACTTCTTGGTGACAGGGGGGCAGTATTGAGTAGCTTGGATGAATAAGGTGCCCAGAGTGCCTGCTACTCTGTCCCAGATGCTAATATATGCATATTATTAGTGGTATTGTATAGAAAACACTCTGAAGTTTCTAAAACTGTTTGAATGATGGCTGTGAGTATAACAGAACTCATATGGCATGTGAAAACCTGAGACAAATCCAACCAGGAAGTGGGAAATCTGAGGTTTGTAGTTTATTTTAAAGCATACTGTTAGCTAGCTAGTTAACATTAGCTGTCTAGCTCTCTAGCTAATGTTACGTGTATCATATCGTCAATCAGATTTTTGAACATAATCCCTAGCTGTGTATTGTCACTTACCATGTTGTCTGTTGTCTGTAGCTTGTGAGGTGTGGAAACACTTTGTTGCTTTTATGTATTTTGTCTTGTTGCTTTTTGTTCTATGTTGCTCTGTCTGTATGCTACGTCTTGCTTGTCCTATGTTGCTCTGTGTGTGCTCACTGCTCAATGATTGTCTGTGTTGTAATTGTTTTTAATAACCTGCCCAGGGACTGCGGTTGAAAATTAGCCGTATGGCTAAAACCTCCACTTTTACTGAAACGTTGATTAAACACAATATTTATTCCATTCTAAATGAGCCATTTACTTTATGTTTGTAATGTTATCTTTTATTATTTCTTATTGTTGTTGCATTGTGGAGAAAGAACCTGCAAGTACTCCCATCCTCTTGCTCTTTTGCACCCCAGCATCTCTACTTGCACATCTATCACTCCAGTGTTAATGCTAAATTGTAATTATTTTGCCTCCATGGCCTATTTATTGCCTTACCTCCCTACTCTTCTACATTTGCATACACTGTACATAGATTTTTCTATTGTGTTATTGACTGTACCTTTGTTTATGTATAACTCTGTGTTGTTGTTTTTGTCACACTGCTTTGCTTTATCTTGGCTAGGTCGCAGTTGTAAATGTGAACTTGTTTTCAACTGACCTACCTGGTTAAATAAAGGTGAAATAAAAAAATAAGGACGCATTTTGTTGGACGGTGTATACCATGTGTATCCCATATGACTCAAATTTGAAACTTGCTTCTATCCAGATGTATCTATCTTCATCCTCAGAATCTTCCCTTCTTACCAAATATAATATATGAACTGCCGTCTTGAGCATACAATCTTCTATTCTTCTACTCTTAACCCTTTCATACGTACCATCATACGGGTGTGATCGTTCTACAGTGGTCCCTGAAGTGTACGATCACACCCGTGTGATTAGAACACTCATTTAGAATGCTCTTTAGAACGGCAGTTTCGAAAGACGCAACAATTAGGGTTTGAGCTGGCCACACTTTTTTCAGAAACTATTTACACAAACACAGTCCTTACAAAGTTATGTCCAGAATGTCAGCAGTTTATTTTTTGGATGCAATGTTCAGATATTCACAGAAGTAAATATAGCGTAACACAATCATCCTAACCAGAAAAATGTAGGCTACATTTGTCCTAGCGCTGAGGAAAGATTGACCCAACACAAGCAGTCATATTTTCTAACTCTCGGCTGACATAAACTACAATATGAATTAGCTAATAGCAATTACTATATATAATTAATCACATCACGGGTGAGCTCACCATTGATCGAAATAACTAGGTAAAACACTTTATAGAAATCGAAAGTAATCCGACGATTACTTTCAGTGCGCAGCCATGCATTTTTTTCTCACAGAAACCGAAGATAACAAGAGAGGACGAGATGAGTTTGGTCTGTTTATGTTGAAGGGGTGTGTCATCTATCGTCGTTCACATCCCACCATTAATTTCCAGAAGTCCTCAGAGAATTAGTGAACTCTTACTCAGCTCATTTTGTTATAACATCTTTGGTCAAACAGACGTGAAACCCAGAATGCATTGTATGTCAACAAACATGGCTACACAGCTGGAATTAGCTTAGCTCATCATAATCAGTACAACCTTCAAAAAAGTATTTTACATACATAATATGATAAACATATTTAATATAACATATATAATATGATAAACCATTACAATCTGTGCAAGAATCGGAATGCATGATTTGTCACCTAGAATTGAAAACGTGAATACAACTGTAAATACACAAATAATTGCCACACAAAACATTTTCTGATAGTGATTTATTGATACAAGTGGCGCGTGCCGGCAGTCAACCATGTAACCTCCCACTCTGCGCCATTCAGTGTTGTTGTTTATGTATGTAGCTAGTGAGCTAAGCTGTAGCATTAACAATGTCTTTCAAAAGGAGACAACTCACAAATGTGGAAATTCTGGAGATTTTTTTAAATTCTGACAATGAGTCTGAGTATGAAAGTCAGGAATCAGATTCTGACAGTGACAGTGAGGAGTTGCCCCCCAACCTTGTAGCCATTGAGAACCCTGAATCTGAATATCCCTTGTCCACTGACGAAGTACCAGGTCCCTTTGAAGATGCTGGTGGTGATGGAGGCAGACCGACAGTGGATGATGTACAGGAGTTCTGTGGTAGCTGGAAGGCCACCAGTCATTTCACCCCTCCTCACCCTGCTGTTTGCTTTGACGAGTCCCAGTCTGGAGTGCAACGCCCCTTGCCATTTCCAACTGAGGCAGAGTGCTTCAAGTTGTTTCTGACAGAGTAGCTGGTGGGAGACATAGTTGAGGAGAAAGAGTAATCTGGTTGATAGCCCATTCACTGCTCAATAGGGACGCATAGGAACGCAACGCTTTCAAAACATGAGGCACTTCCGGATTGGATTTTTCTCAGGCTTTCGCCTGCAACATCAGTTCTGTTATACTCACAGACAATGTTTTTACTGTTTTGGAAACTTTAGAGTGTTTGCTATCCTAAGCTGTCAATTATATGCATATTCTAGCATCTTTTCCTGACAAAATATCCCGTTAACTACGGGAACGTTTTTTTTCCAAAAATGAAAATACTGCCCCCTAGTCACAGCAGGATAAGAAGATATTTTTCCATCTGATCGACACTGCTGTCCTCAACGGCAGCATAGTTCACCGTCAACTAACAGGTGAGATGATTACTGAACAAGGTATTTCTGTAATTGGATGTACAGTTCACATACAAATCCATTATGCAATTATAGTGACAATATCTCACCCACCTACCCACTGCCTCATCATCCTCTAACTTTCCTCATCCTACCCACTCCCTCATAGGTAAAGTAATTACCTACCAAAAATACAGAAAGAACCTCATGAGTGAGCTGCTGGAGGAACACCACACCCCTCGGCGCCCATCCACTGGGGGTCGTCCTGCTGTAGACAATCCCCTACGCCTCACTGCACGGCATTTTCCCTGAAAAGTCCCTCAAACTGCTTCTCAAGGTAGTCACACACGGAGGCATTGCAAAGTCTGCCTGTCTGGTGCCGGGAGAAGTAAGCAGAGGAAGATAACAAAATACATGTGTTTAGCTTGTGATACACCTCTATGTATTTCACCATGCTTTGAGGAGTATCACATGCTCAAGCATTATTGAGCACATCTGCAGCAATAAGTGACTGACTGACCTGACAGGTGACTTGACAGGTGACCAGCCATGATACTATGCTTTTAGAGATGGGGGTGGAAATGCAGTTGTTGTTCAGTCACTGCATGGATATTAAATATGGGTCATGCATATTCAGTTTTTTGTCCTATAGTAAAACAAGTTGTTGAACCAACTACCAATACTGCAATAAAATAGATGAGTATTACATATTGGCATATGTGTTTTCTTGCTGTGTTTTCATCCAGTAAAACTGTCAAGGAGTGTACGTTAGCATACAAAAGCTGTCCTCATTTTTCAGCTCCAAAGATGTCCAGCTCCAGTTATGATATTGGCAAATAATGTTTGTGGTTTCTGAAAGTACACAATAAAGAGGAATTATTCATTAGAATACAATATAAGCATATAGCAATAAAACAATACTACAAAGAAGTAACATAATAAACACTGCTTTAAAAAAATAGTTTATTCCATTGACAAAATCACAGATTATAACAGTTATAACACTAAGAAACTAACTTTTGAGCTCCACAAGGGGGCAAGGCAGGGCAGAACAGAGCTATAAACCAAATAAACAAACCATGGTCATATTCTTTATTTATTTAACTAGGCAAGTAATTTAGAACAAATTATTATTTACAATGATGGCCTACACTGGCCAAACTCAGACAACGCTAGGCCAATTGTGCACCGCACTACAGGACTCCCAATCACAGCCAGTTGTGATACAGCCTGGATTTGAACCAGGGTGTCTGTAGTGACGCCTCTAGCACTGAGATGTATTGCCATAGACCGCTGCGCCACTTGGGAGTCATAAGGCCAGGGTAGCTTCAAAATACAACACAAGCTAAGAGTTCCTGACGCAACTAGCATTGTTTTACAGAGCTAATAGAATAATGTAGCTACGTAAGCATGATTGACTATAACACCATGAAGGTTATAAAATGTGTAACGTTACCTCAAGTGTCCGCAGTTATAAGGAATATATTATGATCCATACATACAGTGAGCTACAGCAGAAACAGCATACAGAAACTATTATAACGTAATAAGGCACTTACTTTGATAGAAAGGCAGCCTGGATTTGAACCAGGGAGTCTGTAGTGACGCATCTAGCACTGATGTGCTGTGCCTTTGACCGCTGCACCACTTGGGAGTCATAAGGCCATGTAGCTTCAAAATACAACACAAGATAATACTTCTCTGACGCAATTAGCATTGTTTTACAGAGCTAATAGAAGAATGTGGCTACATAAGCACGATTGACTATAACACCATAAAGGTTATAAACTGAGTAACGTTCCCTCACGTGTCCGCGGTGATAAAGAAAATACACAAATATATTATGCTCCATACATACAGTACGCTACAATAGAAATGTGGATTTGAAAATGTGAACACGTGTGCAGATCCTGTTCTGATGGGAGATGAGCAGACGTGAACTGCACAAACAATTGGGAAGTGCTTGGGGAATTTTGTCCGTGTCAGAAATGTCCCAAAAATGTAATTGTCCGCAAAAGTAAAAATGAATATTTTTATGTGAATGAATGAGGAGGCGGAACGCACCTAAATTCAAACTGTTTTTAGAAAATAAAAACTTGTTAGAAAATCATTTGAAAGTGAAGTTGAAACAACCTATAAATATAAACAGGATGCATGCTGTAGTTTGAGGGCAGCGCGGATAAAATGTACTGTTTACGTATCAATCACATTCTGGAATGGAGAGAACATTCTAACATAACATGCATAAAAAAAACTCATGCTGGGGCGACCGTTAGAGATATTTGGAACTCACGCATGAAAGGGTTAAACCCTAAAATACTATTTCTATCCCTTTTTCAATCAAAATCCTAAATTGCATCATGCATCTTAGGTTTCCTTGGCAGCTGGGTGCGGTTTGATCCAGAGCACTCTGGGAGGTTGGGCTGAGGTATGTCTGAATCAAAAAGGCTACAGGCTTTATCCGATTAGCAACCACCGGATCTGGGCTGCATCGAAAATGCCAGCCCTTTCCCTATACAGTGTACTACTTTTGACTAAGCCTCACAGGGCCCTGGTCAAAAGGAGTGCGCTATATCATTGAGCAGCCATGCCTGCTGGGTATTAAAAGCCCTGCTTTGAGTGAAACGCACGTATTCCTTATTGCTTCATCTCCTCATCCTGCAGCTTACTTTTTCTCTCTTTCTTCTCTCCTATTGGTTCATCAGGAGGCCACTATTGGGGATCATCCCCTCAAGGCATTCCACTGCACTTCATCCACTTCAACAGGAATTCCTTGGAGCCCTTCATAAATAAATGTCTTTGCTTTGGTCTTTCTGATGCGGTAGCTTATTGTCAGATGGGGTCTGATTTGTTGTGGCATAGTTGGTCTGCATGTGCAGGCCAACTATTTAGCATGCAGACTGCTCACCCAGTCTGCATGCTAAATGGCACCTTATCACCTACAGTACCAGTCAAAAGTTTGGACACACATTCAAGGGTTTTTCAATATTTTTTAAAACTATTTTCTACAATGAAAAATAATAGTTAAGACCTCACAACTATGAAATAACACATATGGAATCATGTAGTATCCGAAAATGTGTTAACAAATCAAAATATATATATTTTTTTGATTCTTCAAAGTAGCCACCCTTTGCGTTGATGACAGCGTTGCACACTCTTCGTATTATCTCAACCAGCTTCACCTGGAATGCTTTTCAACAGTCTTGAAGGATATGCTGAGCATTTGTTGGCTGCTTTTGCTTCACTCCACGGTCCAACTCACCCCAAACCATCTCAATTGGGTTGAGGTCATGTGATTGTGGAGGCCAAGTCATTTGATGCAGCACTCCATCACTCTCTTTTTGGTCAAATAGCCCTTACACAGTCTGGAGGTGTGTTGGGTCATTGTCCTGTTGAAAAACAAATGATAGTCACACTAAGCGCAAACCTCTACGCTTCACGGTGCGAACAACACTTGCAGAGATCATCGGTTCACCTACTCTGCGTCTCACAAAGACACTACGGATTTAACCAAACATCTCAAATTTGTACTCATCAGACCAAAGGAGAGATATCCGCCGGTCTAATTGCTCGTGTTTCTTGGCCCAAGCAAGTCTCTTCTTCTTCTGTTTCTGTTAACTGAACTCTGTGAAGCATGTATTTGGGCTGCAATCTGGTGCAGTTAACTCTAATGAACTTATCCTCTGCACTAGAGATAACTCTGGGTCTTCTTCTCCTGTAGCGGTCCACTTGAGAGCCAGTTTCATCATAGCATTTGATGGTTTTTGCAACTGCACTTGTAGAAACTTTCAAAGTTCTTGAAATATTCCGGATTGACTGACCTACATGTCTTAAAGTAATGATGGACTGTCGTTTCTCTTTGCTTATTTCAGCTGTTCTTGCCATAATATGGACTTGGTCTTTACCAAATAGAGCTATCTTCTGTATACCACCCCTACCATGTCACACAACTGATTGTCTCAAATGCATAAAAAAGGAATGAAATTCCACAAATTCACTTTTATAACAGGGCACACCTTTTAATTGAAATATCTTGTAGGTGACTATATCATGAAGCTGGTTGGGAGAATTCCAAGCGTGTGCAATTCTTGTCATCAATGCAGCTACTTTGTTTAACACTTGTTTGATTACTACATGATTCCATATGTGTTATTTCGCAGTTTTGATGTTCTCACTATTATTCTACAATGTAGAAAATAGTAAAAATAAAGAAAAACCCTTGAATGAGTAGGTGTGTCCAAACGTTTGACTGGTACTGTATACATTGCATTAATTTTGATCAGAGCCAACAAATGTAGGATCTTCATTTTATCACTATTTTCTTTCTGAGAATTTATCTGCACAGCAGGAAATGCAAACGTATAATGTATTTGAGTTTTAAAAATGCTTGTAAAGTTTGTAATATCCACTTTGAACATTCAGACCTGATTTGCCAGGCTCCACTTTGCAACCACTTAGACAAAATATTTCAAGTTCCCCAGCTTCGTCTACTTCTCTGCTACTCAAATCTGGAGTTTGGAGAAAAAATGATATTCACATCAAAAGTTACAGCAGTTTAAGTAAGAGCACCAAGATCATTTTCTGTAACATTTTGGCAAACAGTGTCCATTTTGACCAATACGTCAACAAGTTAGACAAAAAGTTAGAGTGTATGGGATATTCGTCTACTTCTCTGCTAATTCATAGCTGTGTGCAGAATCAAAATATTCCATACGGAACTTACGGTACAGCTGTTTTTGTAACTGCATTACCACGTGTTTTTCAAACTTCCACAAACAACGTTCGATTTGACCACTTTCGGAACGTTTTTGAGGAAAAAAGTTTGACGAGCTAAAATCTTCCCCTGCTTCTCTGCTCTTCAGAGACGAAGTCGGATTTCATATCGGGGCAACCAATCTGTAACTATAGCCATTTTCGTAACCCATCGCCTCTCTTTCAAGTGTCTGTAAAATCATGTCAGCAGCAAGGCAATTCATTACTTTCCAAAACAACTATCGTTTTGACCATTAAACAAACAGTTTGACAAACATAGTTTGGCTTAAAATCTTCCTCCACTTCTCTGCTTCTCAAAGGAGGAAACGCTTTTTAAATTGGGTCTACCGTTCTCGTGGGAGAGTGATTTAATTAACCCCTCACCTGCTCTTCACTAACAGCTCTCTGTGTCAATACTGATATTCCAAAACGATACCGTTGGCTAGGATACTCGCAGACGCTGCAGGGCCAAAATCATGAGGAGACACTCCTCCTACACCGTTTAAGCTAGAAATGCCGTTCCAATATCAACAATTCCGCAACTGCCGCGATCGAGTTGTTTGCATAGAATTTTTTAAATCTGTTATACTTGTTACGCTACAGCTGTTTTGTAACTGCATTACCACGTGTTTTTCAAACTTCCACAAACATCGTTCGTTTTGACCACTTTCGGAACGTTTTTGAGGAAAAAAGTCCGGCCAGCTAAAATCTTCCCCTGCGTCTCTGCTCTTCAGAGACGGAGTCAGATTTCAAATCGGGGCAACCAATCTGTAACTATAGCCGTTTTCGTAACCCATCGCCTCTCTTTCAAGTGTCTGTAAAATCATGTCAATGTCAATGTATCAATGTTGCAACTTGCTGAAACTGTCCACAATGTTCATTTCATCTCAAATAGATAGCACAGCAAAAATTGGACATCCAGAGTGCATCAAACGTGATTTAGAGCTTGTTTATGGAAAAAAAGTTTTTTTCTGCATTTCAATGTTGCAACTTGCTGAAAGCTGTCCACAATGTTCTTTTGATCTCAAATAGATAGCAGAGCAAACATTGGACATCCAGAGTGCATCAAACGTGATTTAGAGCTTGTTTATGGAAAAAAAGTTTTTTTCTGCATTTCAATGTTGCAACTTGCTGAAAACTGTCCACAATGTTCTTTTGATCTCAAATAGATAGCACAGCAAACATTGGAGTACCAGAGTGCATCAAACATGATTTAGAGCTTGTTTATGGAAAAAAAAGGTTTTTCTGTATTTCAATGTTGCAACTTGCTGAAAACTGTCCACAATGTTCATTTCATCTCAAATAGATAGCACAGCAAAAATTGGACATCCAGAGTTCATCAAACGTGATTTAGAGCTTGTTTATGGAAAAATAGTTTTTTCTGCTTTTCAATGTTGCAACTTGCTGAAAACTGTCCAAGGCGTTCATTTCATCTCAACTAGACAGCACAGCAAAAATTGGACATCCCAGAGTGTAATCAAAACATGATTTAGAGCTTGTTTATGGAAAAAAAGTTATTTCTGTATGTTGCAACTTGCTGAAAACTGTCCACCTTGTTCATTTCATCTCAAATAGACAGCACAGCAAAAATTGGACATCCAGAGTGCATCAAACATGATTTAGAGCTTGTTTATGGAAAAGTGCTTATTTCTGCATTTCAATCTTGCAACTTGCTGAAAACTGTCCACGGCGTTCATTTCATCTCAACTAGACAGCACAGCAAAAATTGGACATCCAGAGTGCATCAAAACATGATTTAGAGCTTGTTTATGGAAAAAAAGTTATTTCTGTATGTTGCAACTTGCTGAAAACTGTCCACGGCGTTCATTTCATCTCAACTAGACAGCACAGCAAAAATTGGACATCCAGAGTGCATCAAACATAATTTAGAGCTTGTTTATGGAAAAGTGCTTATTTCTGCATTTCAATCTTGCAACTTGCTGAAAACTGTCCACGTTGTTCATTTCAACTCGAATAGACAGCACAGCAAAAATTGGACATCCAGGGTGCATCAAACATGATTTAGAGCTTGTTTATGGAAAAGTGCTTATTTCTGCATTTCAATCTTGCAACTTGCTGAAAACTGTCCACGGCGTTCATTTCAACTCGAATAAGACAGCACAGCAAAAAATTGGACATCCAGAGTGCATCAAACATGATTTAGAGCTTGTTTATGGAAAAGTGCTTATTTGTGAATTTCAATCTTGCAACTTGCTGAAAACTGTTTCATTTCATCTCAACTCTAGACATTACACAAAAATTGGACATCCAGAGGGCATCAAAACATGATTTAGAGCTTGTTTATGGAAAAGTGCTTATTTGTGAATTTCAATCTTGCAACTTGCTGAAAACTGTCCAAGGCGTTCATTTCATCTCAACTCTAGACAGCACAGCAAAAACTGGACATCCAGAGTGAATCAAACATGATTTAGAGCTTGTTTATGGAAAAGTGCTTATTTCTGCATTTCAATGTTGCAACTTGCTGAAAACTGTCCACGGCGTTAATTTCATCTCAACTAGACAGCACAGCAAAATTGGACATCCAGAGTGCATCAAAACATGATTTAGAGCTTGTTTATGGAAAAGTGCTTATTAGTGAATTTCAATCTTGCAACTTGCTGAAAACTGTCCAAGGCATTCATTTCATCTCAACTCTAGACAGCACAGCAAAAACTGGACATCCAGAGTGCATCAAACATGATTTAGAGCTTGTTTATGGAAAAGTGCTTATTTCTGCATTTCAATGTTGCAACTTGCTGAAAACTGTCCACGGCGTTTATTTCATCTCAACTAGACAGCACAGCAAAAACTGGACATCCAGAGTGCATCAAACATGATTTAGAGCTTGTTTATGGAAAAGTGCTTATTTCTGCATTTCAATGTTGCAACTTGCTGAAAACTGTCCACGGCGTTCATTTCATCTCAACTCTAAGACAGCACAGCAAAAACTGGACATCCAGAGTGAATCAAACATGATTTAGAGCTTGTTTATGGAAAAGTGCTTATTTCTGCATTTCAATGTTGCAACTTGCTGAAAACTGTCCACGGCGTTTATTTCATTTCAACTAGACAGCACAGCAAAATCTGGACATCCAGAGTGCATCAAACATGATTTAGAGCTTGTTTATGGAAAAGTGCTTATTTCTGCATTTCAATGTTGCAACTTGCTGAAAACTGTCCACGGCGTTTATTTCATCTCAACTAGACAGCACAGCAAAAATTGGACATCCAGAGTGCATCAAAAACATGATTTTAGAGCTTGTTTTATGGAAAAGTGCTTATTTGTGAATTTCAATCTTGCAACTTGCTGAAAACTGTCCAAGGCGTTCATTTCATCTCAACTCTAGACAGCACAGCAAAAACTGGACATCCAGACTGCATCAAAACATGATTTAGAGCTTGTTTATGGAAAAGTGCTTATTTCTGCATTTCAATGTTGCAACTTGCTGAAGACTGTCCAAGGCGTTCATTTCATATCAACTCTAGACAGCACATCAAAAACTGGACATCCAGAGTGCATCAAACATGATTTAGAGCTTGTTTATGGAAAAGTGCTTATTTCTGCATTTCAATGTTGCAACTTGCTGAAAACTGTCCACGGCGTTCATTTCATCTCAACTCTAGACAGCACAGCAAAAATTGGACATCCAGAGTGCATCAAAACATGATTTAGAGCTTGTTTATGGAAAAGTGCTTATTTCTGCATTTCAATGTTGCAACTTGCTGAAAACTGTCCAAGGCGTTCATTTCATCTCAACTCTAGACAGCACAGCAAAAACTGGACATCCAGACTGCATCAAAACATGATTTAGAGCTTGTTTATGGAAAAGTGCTTATTTCTGCATTTCAATCTTGCAACTTGCTGAAGACTGTCCAAGGCGTTCATTTCATATCAACTCTAGACAGCACAGCAAAAACTGGACATCCAGAGTGCATCAAACATGATTTAGAGCTTGTTTATGGAAAAGTGCTTATTTCTGCATTTCAATGTTGCAACTTGCTGAAAACTGTCCAAGGCGTTCATTTCATCTCAACTCTAGACAGCACAGCAAAAACTGGACATCCAGAGTGAATCAAACATGATTTAGAGCTTGTTTATGGAAAAGTGCTTATTTCTGCATTTCAATGTTGCAACTTGCTGAAAACTGTCCACGGCATTTATTTCATCTCAACTAGACAGCACAGCAAAAATTGGACATCCAGAGTGCATCAAAAACATGATTTTAGAGCTTGTTTTATGGAAAAGTGCTTATTTGTGAATTTCAATCTTGCAACTTGCTGAAAACTGTCCAAGGCGTTCATTTCATCTCAACTCTAGACAGCACAGCAAAAACTGGACATCCAGACTGCATCAAAACATGATTTAGAGCTTGTTTATGGAAAAGTGCTTATTTCTGCATTTCAATCTTGCAACTTGCTGAAGACTGTCCAAGGCGTTAATTTCATATCAACTCTAGACAGCACAGCAAAAACTGGACATCCAGAGTGCATCAAACATGATTTAGAGCTTGTTTATGGAAAAGTGCTTATTTCTGCATTTCAATGTTGCAACTTGCTGAAAACTGTCCACGGCGTTCATTTCATCTCAACTCTAGACATTACAGCAAAAATTGGACATCCAGAGGGCATCAAAACATGATTTAGAGCTTGTTTATGGAAAAGTGCTTATTTGTGAATTTCAATCTTGCAACTTGCTGAAAACTGTCCAAGGCGTTCATTTCATCTCAACTCTAGACAGCACAGCAAAAACTGGACATCCAGAGTGAATCAAACATGATTTAGAGCTTGTTTATGGAAAAGTGCTTATTTCTGCATTTCAATGTTGCAACTTGCTGAAAACTGTCCACGGCGTTAATTTCATCTCAACTAGACAGCACAGCAAGAATTGGACATCCAGAGTGCATCAAAACATGATGTAGAGCTTGTTTATGGAAAAGTGCTTATTAGTGAATTTCAATCTTGCAACTTGCTGAAAACTGTCCAAGGCGTTCATTTCATCTCAACTCTAGACAGCACAGCAAAAACTGGACATCCAGAGTGCATCAAACATGATTTAGAGCTTGTTTATGGAAAAGTGCTTATTTCTGCATTTCAATGTTGCAACTTGCTGAAAACTGTCCACGGCGTTTATTTCATCTCAACTAGACAGCACAGCAAAAATTGGACATCCAGAGTGCATCAAAAACATGATTTTAGAGCTTGTTTTATGGAAAAGTGCTTATTTGTGAATTTCAATCTTGCAACTTGCTGAAAACTGTCCAAGGCGTTCATTTCATCTCAACTCTAGACAGCACAGCAAAAACTGGACATCCAGACTGCATCAAAACATGATTTAGAGCTTGTTTATGGAAAAGTGCTTATTTCTGCATTTCAATCTTGCAACTTGCTGAAGACTGTCCAAGGCGTTCATTTCATATCAACTCTAGACAGCACAGCAAAAACTGGACATCCAGAGTGCATCAAACATGATTTAGAGCTTGTTTATGGAAAAGTGCTTATTTCTGCATTTCAATGTTGCAACTTGCTGAAAACTGTCCACGGCGTTCATTTCATCTCAACTCTAGACATTACAGCAAAAATTGGACATCCAGAGGGCATCAAAACATGATTTAGAGCTTGTTTATGGAAAAGTGCTTATTTGTGAATTTCAATCTTGCAACTTGCTGAAAACTGTCCAAGGCGTTCATTTCATCTCAACTCTAGACAGCACAGCAAAAACTGGACATCCAGAGTGAATCAAACATGATTTAGAGCTTGTTTATGGAAAAGTGCTTATTTCTGCATTTCAATTTCAATGAAAACTTGTTAATTTCATCTCAACTAGACAGCACAGCAAAAACTGGACATCCAGAGTGCATCAAAACATGATTTAGAGCTTGTTTATGGAAAAGTGCTTATTTTGCATTTCAATCTTGCAACTTGCTGAAAACTGTCCAAGGCATTCATTTCATCTCAACTAGACAGCACAGCAAAAATTGGACATCCAGAGTGCATCAAAACATGATTTAGAGCTTGTTTATGGAAAAGTGCTTATTTCTGCATTTCAATGTTGCAACTTGCTGAAAACTGTCCAAGGCGTTCATTTCATCTCAACTCTAGACAGCACAGCAAAAACTGGACATCCAGAGTGCATCAAAACATGATTTAGAGCTTGTTTATGGAAAAGTGCTTATTTCTGCATTTCAATGTTGCAACTTGCTGAAAACTGTCCACAGGCGTTCATTTCATCTCAACTCTAGACAGCACAGCAAAAACTGGACATCCAGAGTGCATCAAACATGATTTAGAGCTTGTTTATGGAAAAGTGCTTATTTCTGCATTTCAATCTTGCAACTTGCTGAAAACTGTCCACGGCGTTCATTTCATCTCAACTCTAGACATTACAGCAAAAATTGGACATCCAGAGGGCATCAAAACATGATTTAGAGCTTGTTTATGGAAAAGTGCTTATTTGTGAATTTCAATCTTGCAACTTGCTGAAAACTGTCCAAGTGTTCATTTCATCTCAACTCTAGACAGCACAGCAAAAATTGGACATCCAGAGTGCATCAAACATGATTTAGAGCTTGTTTATGGAAAAGTGCTTATTTCTGAATTTCAATCTTGCAACTTGCTGAAAAACTTTCCAAGGCGTTCATTTCATCTCAACTCTAGACAGCACAGCAAAAACTGGACATCCAGAGTGCATCAAACATGATTTAGAGCTTGTTTATGGAAAAGTGCTTATTTCTGCATTTCAATGTTGCAACTTGCTGAAAACTGTCCACGGCGTTTATTTGTCTCAACTAGACAGCACAGCAAAAACTGGACATCCAGAGTGCATCAAACATGATTTAGAGCTTGTTTATGGAAAAGTGCTTATTTCTGCATTTCAATGTTGCAACTTGCTGAAAACTGTCCACGGAGTTTATTTCATCTCACCTAGACAGCACAGCAAAAATTGGACATCCAGAGTGCATCAAAAACATGATTTAGAGCTTGTTTATGGAAAAGTGCTTATTTGTGAATTTCAATCTTGCAACTTGCTGAAAACTGTCCAAGGCGTTCATTTCATCTCAACTTAGACAGCACAGCAAAAATGGACATCCAGAGTGCATCAAACATGATTTAGAGCTTGTTTATGGAAAAGTGCTTATTTCTGCATTTCAATGTTGCAACTTGCTGAAAACTGTGGTTCATTTCATCTCAACTCTAGACAGCACAGCAAAAATTGACATCCAGAGTGCATCAAACATGATTTAGAGCTTGTTTATGGAAAAGTGCTTATTTCTACATTTCAATGTTGCAACTTGCTGAAAACTGTCCACGGCGTTCATTTCATCTCAACTAGACAGCACAGCAAAAATTGGACATCCAGAGTGCATCAAAACATGATTTAGAGCTTGTTTATGGAAAAGTGCTTATTTCTGCATTTCAATCTTGCAACTTGCTGAAAACTGTCCACGGTGTTCATTTCAATCTCGAATAAAGACAGCACAGCAAAAATTGGACATCCAGAGTGCATCAAACATGATTTAGAGCTTGTTTATGGAAAAGTGCTTATTTCTGCATTTCAATGTTGCAACTTGCTGAAAACTGTCCACGGCGTTTATTTCATCTCAACTAGACAGCACAGCAAAAACTGGACATCCAGAGTGCATCAAACATGATTTAGAGCTTGTTTATGGAAAAGTGCTTATTTCTGCATTTCAATGTTGCAACTTGCTGAAAACTGTCCACGGCGTTCATTTCATCTCAACTCTAGACAGCACAGCAAAAACTGGACATCCAGAGTGCATCAAAAACATGATTTAGAGCTTGTTTATGGAAAAGTGCTTATTTCTGCATTTCAATCTTGCAACTTGCTGAAAACTGTCCAAGGCGTTCATTTCATCTCAACTCTAGACAGCACAGCAAAAACTGGACATCCAGAGTGCATCAAACATGATTTAGAGCTTGTTTATGGAAAAGTGCTTATTTCTGCATTTCAATGTTGCAACTTGCTGAAAACTGTCCACGGCGTTCATTTCATCTCAACTCTAGACAGCACAGCAAAAATTGGACATCCAGAGTGCATCAAAACATGATTTAGAGCTTGTTTATGGAAAAGTGCTTATTTGTGAATTTCAATCTTGCAACTTGCTGAAAACTGTCCAAGGCGTTCATTTCATCTCAACTCTAGACAGCACAGCAAAAATTGGACATCCAGAGTGCATCAAACATAATTTAGAGCTTGTTTATGGAAAAGTGCTTATTTCTGCATTTCAATGTTGCAACTTGCTGAAAACTGTCCATTTAGAGCTTGTTTATGGAAAAGTTTATTTCATCTCAACTTGCTGAAAACTAGACAGCACAGCAAAAATTGGACATCCAGAGTGCATCAAAACATGATTTAGAGCTTGTTTATGGAAAAGTGCTTATTTGTGAATTTCAATCTTGCAACTTGCTGAAAACTGTCCAAGGCGTTCATTTCATCTCAACTCTAGACAGCACAGCAAAAACTGGACATCCAGAGTGCATCAAAACATGATTTAGAGCTTGTTTATGGAAAAGTGCTTATTTCTGCATTTCAATCTTGCAACTTGCTGAAAACTGTCCAAGGCGTTCATTTCATCTCAACTCTAGACAGCACAGCAAAAACTGGACATCCAGAGTGCATCAAACATGATTTAGAGCTTGTTTATGGAAAAGTGCTTATTTCTGCATTTCAATGTTGCAACTTGCTGAAAACTGTCCACGGCGTTCATTTCATCTCAACTCTAGACAGCACAGCAAAAATTGGACAACCAGAGTGCATCAAAACATGATTTAGAGCTTGTTTATGGAAAAGTGCTTATTTGTGAATTTCAATCTTGCAACTTGCTGAAAACTGTCCAAGGCGTTCATTTCATCTCAACTCTAGACAGCACAGCAAAAACTGGACATCCAGAGTGCATCAAACATGATTTAGAGCTTGTTTATGGAAAAGTGCTTATTTCTGCATTTCAATGTTGCAACTTGCTGAAAACTGTCCACGGCGTTCATTTCATCTCAACTAGACAGCACAGCAAAAATTGGACATCCAGAGTGCATCAAAACATGATTTAGAGCTTGTTTATGGAAAAGTGCTTATTTCTGAATTTCAATCTTGCAACTTGCTGAAAACTGTCCAAGGCATTCATTTCATCTCAACTCTAGACAGCACAGCAAAAACTGGACATCCAGAGTGCATCAAACATGATTTAGAGCTTGTTTATGGAAAAGTGCTTATTTCTGCATTTCAATGTTGCAACTTGCTGAAAACTGTCCACGGCGTTTATTTCATCTCAACTAGACAGCACAGCAAAAACTGGACATCCAGAGTGCATCAAACATGATTTAGAGCTGGTTTATGGAAAAGTGCTTATTTCTGCATTTCAATGTTGCAACTTGCTGAAAACTGTTGTTCATTTCATCTCAACTAGACAGCACAGCAAAAATTGGACATCCAGAGTGCATCAAAACATGATTTAGAGCTTGTTTATGGAAAAGTGCTTATTTCTGAATTTCAATCTTGCAACTTGCTGAAAACTGTCCAAGGTGTTCATTTCATCTCAACTCTAGACAGCACAGCAAAAACTGGACATCCAGAGTGCATCAAACATGATTTAGAGCTTGTTTATGGAAAAGTGCTTATTTCTGCATTTCAATGTTGCAACTTGCTGAAAACTGTCCACGGCGTTTATTTCATCTCAACTAGACAGCACAGCAAAAATTGGACATCCAGAGTGCATCAAACATGATTTAGAGCTGGTTTATGGAAAAGTGCTTATTTCTGCATTTCAATGTTGCAACTTGCTGAAAACTGTCACGGCGTTCATTTCATCTCAACTAGACAGCACAGCAAAAATTGGACATCCAGAGTGCATCAAAACATGATTTAGAGCTTGTTTATGGAAAAGTGCTTATTTCTGAATTTCAATCTTGCAACTTGCTGAAAACTTCCAAGGCGTTCATTTCATCTCAACTCTAGACAGCACAGCAAAAATTGGACATCCAGAGTGCATCAAACATGATTTAGAGCTTGTTTATGGAAAAGTGCTTATTTCTGCATTTCAATGTTGCAACTTGCTGAAAACTGTCCAGGCGTTTCATTTCATCTCAACTAGACAGCACAGCAAAAACTGGACATCCAGAGTGCATCAAACATGATTTAGAGCTTGTTTATGGAAAAGTGCTTATTTCTGCATTTCAATGTTGCAACTTGCTGAAAACTGTCCACGGCGTTCATTTCATCTCACTCTAGACAGCACAGCAAAAATTGGACATCCAGAGTGCATCAAAAACATGATTTAGAGCTTGTTTATGGAAAAGTGCTTATTTGTGAATTTCAATCTTGCAACTTGCTGAAAACTGTCCAAGGCGTTCATTTCATCTCAACTCTCGACAGCACAGCAAAAACTGGACATCCAGAGTGCATCAAACATGATTTAGAGCTGGTTTATGGAAAAGTGCTTATTTCTGCATTTCAATGTTGCAACTTGCTGAAAACTGTCCACGGCGTTTATTTCATCTCAACTAGACAGCACAGCAAAAATTGGACATCCAGAGTGCATCAAAAACATGATTTTAGAGCTTGTTTATGGAAAAGTGCTTATTTCTGCATTTCAATGTTGCAACTTGCTGAAAACTGTCCACGGCGTTCATTTCATCTCAACTCTAGACAGCACAGCAAAAATTGGACATCCAGAGTGATTCAAAACATGATTTAGAGCTTGTTTATGGAAAAGTGCTTATTTCTGCATTTCAATGTTGCAACTTGCTGAAAACTGTCCAAGGCGTTCATTTCATCTCAACTCTAGACAGCACAGCAAAAATTGGACATCCAGAGTGATTCAAAACATGATTTAGAGCTTGTTTATGGAAAAGTGCTTATTTCTGCATTTCAATGTTGCAACTTGCTGAAAACTGTCCACGGCGTTTATTTCATCTCAACTAGACAGCACAGCAAAAATTGGACATCCAGAGTGCATCAAAAACATGATTTTAGAGCTTGTTTTATGGAAAAGTGCTTATTTGTGAATTTCAATCTTGCAACTTGCTGAAAACTGTCCAAGGCGTTCATTTCATCTCAACTCTAGACAGCACAGCAAAAACTGGACATCCAGACTGCATCAAAACATGATTTAGAGCTTGTTTATGGAAAAGTGCTTATTTCTGCATTTCAATCTTGCAACTTGCTGAAGACTGTCCAAGGCGTTCATTTCATATCAACTCTAGACAGCACAGCAAAAACTGGACATCCAGAGTGCATCAAACATGATTTAGAGCTTGTTTATGGAAAAGTGCTTATTTCTGCATTTCAATGTTGCAACTTGCTGAAAACTGTCCACGGCGTTCATTTCATCTCAACTCTAGACATTACAGCAAAAATTGGACATCCAGAGGGCATCAAAACATGATTTAGAGCTTGTTTATGGAAAAGTGCTTATTTGTGAATTTCAATCTTGCAACTTGCTGAAAACTGTCCAAGGCGTTCATTTCATCTCAACTCTAGACAGCACAGCAAAAACTGGACATCCAGAGTGAATCAAACATGATTTAGAGCTTGTTTATGGAAAAGTGCTTATTTCTGCATTTCAATGTTGCAACTTGCTGAAAACTGTCCACGGCGTTAATTTCATCTCAACTAGACAGCACAGCAAGAATTGGACATCCAGAGTGCATCAAAACATGATGTAGAGCTTGTTTATGGAAAAGTGCTTATTGGTGAATTTCAATCTTGCAACTTGCTGAAAACTGTCCAAGGCATTCATTTCATCTCAACTCTAGACAGCACAGCAAAAACTGGACATCCAGAGTGCATCAAACATGATTTAGAGCTTGTTTATGGAAAAGTGCTTATTTCTGCATTTCAATGTTGCAACTTGCTGAAAACTGTCCACGGCGTTTATTTCATCTCAACTAGACAGCACAGCAAAAACTGGACATCCAGAGTGCATCAAACATGATTTAGAGCTGGTTTATGGAAAAGTGCTTATTTCTGCATTTCAATGTTGCAACTTGGTGAAAACTGTCCACAGCGTTTATTTCATCTCAACTAGACAGCACAGCACAAATTGGACATCCAGAGTGCATCAAAAACATGATTTTAGAGCTTGTTTATGGAAAAGTGCTTATTTCTGCATTTCAATGTTGCAACTTGCTGAAAACTGTCCACGGCGTTCATTTCATCTCAACTCTAGACAGCACAGCAAAAATTGGACATCCAGAGTGCATCAAACATGATTTAGAGCTGGTTTATGGAAAAGTGCTTATTTCTGCATTTCAATCTTGCAACTTGCTGAAAAATTTCCAAGGCGTTCATTTCATCTCAACTCTAGACAGCACAGCAAAAACTGGACATCCAGAGTGCATCAAACATGATTTAGAGCTTGTTTATGGAAAAGTGCTTATTTCTGCATTTCAATGTTGCAACTTGCTGAAAACTGTCCACGGCGTTTATTTCATCTCAACTAGACAGCACAGCAAAAACTGGACATCCAGAGTGCATCAAACATGATTTAGAGCTGGTTTATGGAAAAGTGCTTATTTCTGCATTTCAATGTTGCAACTTGCTGAAAACTGTCCACGGAGTTTATTTCATCTCACCTAGACAGCACAGCAAAAATTGGACATCCAGAGTGCATCAAAAACATGATTTAGAGTTTGTTTATGGAAAAGTGCTTATTTGTGAATTTCAATCTTGCAACTTGCTGAAAACTGTCCAAGGCGTTCATTTCATCTCAACTCTAGACAGCACAGCAAAAACTGGACATCCAGACTGCATCAAAACATGATTTAGAGCTTGTTTATGGAAAAGTGCTTATTTCTGCATTTCAATCTTGCAACTTGCTGAAGACTGTCCAAGGCGTTCATTTCATATCAACTCTAGACAGCACAGCAAAAACTGGACATCCAGAGTGCATCAAACATGATTTAGAGCTTGTTTATGGAAAAGTGCTTATTTCTGCATTTCAATGTTGCAACTTGCTGAAAACTGTCCACGGCGTTCATTTCATCTCAACTCTAGACATTACAGCAAAAATTGGACATCCAGAGGGCATCAAAACATGATTTAGAGCTTGTTTATGGAAAAGTGCTTATTTGTGAATTTCAATCTTGCAACTTGCTGAAAACTGTCCAAGGCGTTCATTTCATCTCAACTCTAGACAGCACAGCAAAAACTGGACATCCAGAGTGAATCAAACATGATTTAGAGCTTGTTTATGGAAAAGTGCTTATTTCTGCATTTCAATGTTGCAACTTGCTGAAAACTGTCCACGGCGTTTATTTCATCTCAACTAGACAGCACAGCAAAAATTGGACATCCAGAGTGCATCAAAAACATGATTTAGAGCTTGTTTTATGGAAAAGTGCTTATTTGTGAATTTCAATCTTGCAACTTGCTGAAAACTGTCCAAGGCGTTCATTTCATCTCAACTCTAGACAGCACAGCAAAAACTGGACATCCAGACTGCATCAAAACATGATTTAGAGCTTGTTTATGGAAAAGTGCTTATTTCTGCATTTCAATCTTGCAACTTGCTGAAGACTGTCCAAGGCGTTAATTTCATATCAACTCTAGACAGCACAGCAAAAACTGGACATCCAGAGTGCATCAAACATGATTTAGAGCTTGTTTATGGAAAAGTGCTTATTTCTGCATTTCAATGTTGCAACTTGCTGAAAACTGTCCACGGCGTTCATTTCATCTCAACTCTAGACATTACAGCAAAAATTGGACATCCAGAGGGCATCAAAACATGATTTAGAGCTTGTTTATGGAAAAGTGCTTATTTGTGAATTTCAATCTTGCAACTTGCTGAAAACTGTCCAAGGCGTTCATTTTCTCAACTCTAGACAGCACAGCAAAAACTGGACATCCAGAGTGAATCAAACATGATTTAGAGCTTGTTTATGGAAAAGTGCTTATTTCTGCATTTCAATGTTGCAACTTGCTGAAAACTGTCCACGGCGTTAATTTCATCTCAACTAGACAGCACAGCAAAAATTGGACATCCAGAGTGCATCAAAACATGATGTAGAGCTTGTTTATGGAAAAGTGCTTATTAGTGAATTTCAATCTTGCAACTTGCTGAAAACTGTCCAAGGCATTCATTTCATCTCAACTCTAGACAGCACAGCAAAAACTGGACATCCAGAGTGCATCAAACATGATTTAGAGCTTGTTTATGGAAAAGTGCTTATTTCTGCATTTCAATGTTGCAACTTGCTGAAAACTGTCCACGGAGTTTATTTCATCTCACCTAGACAGCACAGCAAAAATTGGACATCCAGAGTGCATCAAAAACATGATTTAGAGTTTGTTTATGGAAAAGTGCTTATTTGTGAATTTCAATCTTGCAACTTGCTGAAAACTGTCCAAGGCGTTCATTTCATCTCAACTAGACAGCACAGCAAAAATTGGACATCCAGAGTGCATCAAACATGTTTTAGAGCTTGTTTATGGAAAAGTGCTTATTTCTGCATTTCAATCTTGCAACTTGCTGAAAACTGTCCACGGCGTTCATTTCATCTCAACTCTAGACAGCACAGCAAAAATTGGACATCCAGAGTGCATCAAACATAATTTAGAGCTTGTTTATGGAAAAGTGCTTATTTCTGCATTTCAATCTTGCAACTTGCTGAAAACTGTCCACGGCGTTCATTTCATCTCAACTAGACAGCACAGCAAAAATTGGACATCCAGAGTGCATCAAACATAATTTAGAGCTTGTTTATGGAAAAGTGCTTATTTCTGCATTTCAATCTTGCAACGTGCTGAAAACTGTCCACAGTGTTCATTTCAACTCGAATAAGACAGCACAGCAAAAAATTGGACATCCAGGGTGCATCAAACATGATTTAGAGCTTGTTTATGGAAAAGTGCTTATTTCTGCATTTCAATCTTGCAACTTGCTGAAAACTGTCCACGGCGTTCATTTCATCTCAACTAGACAGCACAGCAAAAACTGGACATCCAGAGTGCATCAAATATGATTTAGAGCTTGTTTATGGAAAAGTGCTTATTTCTGCATTTCAATGTTGCAACTTGCTGAAAACTGTCCAAGGCGTTCATTTCATCTCAACTCTAGACAGCACAGCAAAAACTGGACATCCAGAGTGAATCAAACATGATTTAGAGCTTGTTTATGGAAAAGTGCTTATTTCTGCATTTCAATGTTGCAACTTGCTGAAAACTGTCCACGGCGTTAATTTCATCTCAACTAGACAGCACAGCAAGAATTGGACATCCAGAGTGCATCAAAACATGATTAGAGCTTGTTTATGGAAAAGTGCTTATTAGTGAATTTCAATCTTGCAACTTGCTGAAAACTGTCCAAGGCATTCATTTCATCTCAACTCTAGACAGCACAGCAAAAACTGGACATCCAGAGTGCATCAAACATGATTTAGAGCTTGTTTATGGAAAAGTGCTTATTTCTGCATTTCAATGTTGCAACTTGCTGAAAACTGTCCACGGCGTTTATTTCATCTCAACTAGACAGCACAGCAAAAACTGGACATCCAGAGTGCATCAAACATGATTTAGAGCTGGTTTATGGAAAAGTGCTTATTTCTGCATTTCAATGTTGCAACTTGCTGAAAACTGTCCACGGCGTTTATTTCATCTCAACTAGACAGCACAGCAAAAACTGGACATCCAGAGTGCATCAAACATGATTTAGAGCTGGTTTATGGAAAAGTGCTTATTTCTGCATTTCAATGTTGCAACTTGCTGAAAACTGTCCACGGAGTTTATTTCATCTCACCTAGACAGCACAGCAAAAATTGGACATCCAGAGTGCATCAAAAACATGATTTAGAGTTTGTTTATGGAAAGTGCTTATTTGTGAATTTCAATCTTGCAACTTGCTGAAAACTGTCCAAGGCGTTCATTTCATCTCAACTCTAGACAGCACAGCAAAAACTGGACATCCAGAGTGCATCAAACATAATTTAGAGCTTGTTTATGGAAAAGTGCTTATTTCTGCATTTCAATCTTGCAACTTGCTGAAAACTGTCCACGGCGTTCATTTCATCTCAACTCTAGACAGCACAGCAAAAATTGGACATCCAGAGTGCATCAAACATGATTTAGAGCTTGTTTATGGAAAAGTGCTTATTTCTGCATTTCAATCTTGCAACTTGCTGAAAACTGTCCACGGCGTTCATTTCATCTCAACTCTAGACAGCACAGCAAAAATTGGACATCCAGAGTGCATCAAAACATGATTTAGAGCTTGTTTATGGAAAAGTGCTTATTTCTGCATTTCAATCTTGCAACTTGCTGAAAACTGTCCACGTTGTTCATTTCAACTCGAATAGACAGCACAGCAAAAATTGGACATCCAGGGTGCATCAAACATGATTTAGAGCTTGTTTATGGAAAAGTGCTTATTTCTGCATTTCAATCTTGCAACTTGCTGAAAACTGTCCACGGCGTTCATTTCATCTCAACTAGACAGCACAGCAAAAATTGGACATCCAGAGTGCATCAAACATGATTTAGAGCTTGTTTATGGAAAAGTGCTTATTTCTGCATTTCAATTGTTGCAACTTGCTGAAAACTGTCCACGGCGTTCATTTCATCTCAACTCTAGACAGCACAGCAAAAATTGGACATCCAGAGTGCATCAAACATAATTTAGAGCTTGTTTATGGAAAAGTGCTTATTTCTGCATTTCAATCTTGCAACTTGCTGAAAACTGTCCAAGGCGTTCATTTCATCTCAACTCTAGACAGCACAGCAAAAACTGGACATCCAGACTGCATCAAAACATGATTTAGAGCTTGTTTATGGAAAAGTGCTTATTTCTGCATTTCAATCTTGCAACTTGCTGAAAACTGTCCAAGGCGTTCATTTCATATCAACTCTAGACAGCACAGCAAAAACTGGACATCCAGAGTGCATCAAACATGATTTAGAGCTTGTTTATGGAAAAGTGCTTATTTCTGCATTTCAATGTTGCAACTTGCTGAAAACTGTCCACGGCGTTCATTTCATCTCAACTCTAGACAGCACAGCAAAAATTGGACATCCAGAGTGATTCAAAACATGATTTAGAGCTTGTTTATGGAAAAGTGCTTATTTGTGAATTTCAATCTTGCAAATTGCTGAAAACTGTCCAAGGCGTTCATTTCATCTCAACTCTAGACAGCACAGCAAAAACTGGACATCCAGAGTGCATCAAACATGATTTAGAGCTTGTTTATGGAAAAGTGCTTATTTCTGCATTTCAATGTTGCAACTTGCTGAAAACTGTCCACGGCGTTTATTTCATCTCAACTAGACAGCACAGCAAAAACTGGACATCCAGAGTGCATCAAACATGATTTAGAGCTGGTTTATGGAAAAGTGCTTATTTCTGCATTTCAATGTTGCAACTTGCTGAAAACTGTCCACGGCGTTTATTTCATCTCAACTAGACAGCACAGCAAAAATTGGACATCCAGAGTGCATCAAAAACATGATTTTAGAGCTTGTTTTATGGAAAAGTGCTTACTTGTGAATTTCAATCTTGCAACTTGCTGAAAACTGTCCAAGGCGTTCATTTCATCTCAACTCTAGACAGCACAGCAAAAACTGGACATCCAGACTGCATCAAAACATGATTTAGAGCTTGTTTATGGAAAAGTGCTTATTTGTGAATTTCAATCTTGCAACTTGCTAAAAACTGTCCAAGGCGTTCATTTCATCTCAACTAGACAGCACAGCAAAAATTGGACATCCAGAGTGCATCAAAAACATGATTTAGAGCTTGTTTATGGAAAAGTGCTTATTTGTGAATTTCAATCTTGCAACTTGCTGAAAACTGTCCAAGGCGTTCATTTCATCTCAACTCTAGACAGCACAGCAAAAACTGGACATCCAGAGTGATTCAAAACATGATTTATAGCTTGTTTATGGAAAAGTGCTTATTTCTGCATTTCAATCTTGCAACTTGCTGAAAACTGTCCAAGGCGTTCATTTCATCTCAACTCTAGACAGCACAGCAAAAACTGGACATCCAGACTGCATCAAACATGATTTAGAGCTTGTTTATGGAAAAGTGCTTATTTCTGCATTTCAATGTTGCAACTTGCTGAAAACTGTCCACGGCGTTTATTTCATCTCAACTAGACAGCACAGCAAAAACTGGACATCCAGAGTGCATCAAACATGATTTAGAGCTGGTTTATGGAAAAGTGCTTATTTCTGCATTTCAATGTTGCAACTTGCTGAAAACTGTCCATGGCGTTTATTTCATCTCAACTAGACAGCACAGCAAAAACTGGACATCCAGAGTGCATCAAATATGATTTAGAGCTTGTTTATGGAAAAGTGCTTATTTCTGCATTTCAATGTTGCAACTTGCTGAAAACTGTCCACGGCGTTCATTTCATCTCAACTCTAGACAGCACAGCAAAAATTGGACATCCAGAGTGCATCAAAAACATGATTTTAGAGCTTGTTTATGGAAAAGTGCTTATTTCTGCATTTCAATCTTGCAACTTGCTGAAAACTGTCCAAGGCGTTCATTTCATCTCAACTCTAGACAGCACAGCAAAAACTGGACATCCAGACTGCATCAAAATTGATTGCTTGTTTATGGAAAAGTGCTTATTTGTGAATTTCAATCTTGCAACTTGCTGAAAACTGTCCAAGGCGTTCATTTCATCTCAACTAGACAGCACAGCAAAAATTGGACATCCAGAGTGCATCAAAAACATGATTTAGAGCTTGTTTATGGAAAAGTGCTTATTTGTGAATTTCAATCTTGCAACTTGCTGAAAACTGTCCAAGGCGTTCATTTCATCTCAACTCTAGACAGCACAGCAAAAACTGGACATCCAGACTGCATCAAAACATGATTTAGAGCTTGTTTATGGAAAAGTGCTTATTTCTGCATTTCAATCATGCAACTTGCTGAAAACTGTCCAAGGCGTTCATTTCATCTCAACTCTAGACAGCACAGCAAAAACTGGACATCCAGAGTGATTCAAAACATGATTTAGAACTTGTTTATGGAAAAGTGCTTATTTCTGCATTTCAATCTTGCAACTTGCTGAAAACTGTCCAAGGCGTTCATTTCATCTCAACTCTCGACAGCACAGCAAAAACTGGACATCCAGAGTGCATCAAACATGATTTAGAGCTGGTTTATGGAAAAGTGCTTATTTCTGCATTTCAATGTTGCAACTTGCTGAAAACTGTCCACGGCGTTTATTTCATCTCAACTAGACAGCACAGCAAAAATTGGACATCCAGAGTGCATCAAAAACATGATTTTAGAGCTTGTTTTATGGAAAAGTGCTTATTTGTGAATTTCAATCTTGCAACTTGCTGAAAACTGTCCACGGCGTTCATTTCATCTCAACTCTAGACAGCACAGCAAAAATTGGACATCCAGAGTGATTCAAAACATGATTTAGAGCTTGTTTATGGAAAAGTGCTTATTTCTGCATTTCAATCTTGCAACTTGCTGAAAACTGTCCACGGCGTTCATTTCATCTCAACTCTAGACAGCACAGCAAAAACTGGACATCCAGACTGCATCAAAACATGATTTAGAGCTTGTTTATGGAAAAGTGCTTATTTCTGCATTTCAATGTTGCAACTTGCTGAAAACTGTCCACGGCGTTTATTTCATCTCAACTAGACAGCACAGCAAAAACTGGACATCCAGAGTGCATCAAACATGATTTAGAGCTGGTTTATGGAAAAGTGCTTATTTCTGCATTTCAATGTTGCAACTTGCTGAAAACTGTCCATGGCGTTTATTTCATCTCAACTAGACAGCACAGCAAAAACTGGACATCCAGAGTGCATCAAATATGATTTAGAGCTTTTATGGAAAAGTGCTTATTTCTGCATTTCAATGTTGCAACTTGCTGAAAACTGTCCACGGCGTTCATTTCATCTCAACTCTAGACAGCACAGCAAAAATTGGACATCCAGAGTGCATCAAAAACATGATTTTAGAGCTTGTTTATGGAAAAGTGCTTATTTCTGTATTTCAATCTTGCAACTTGCTGAAAACTGTCCAAGGCGTTCATTTCATCTCAACTCTAGACAGCACAGCAAAAACTGGACATCCAGACTGCATCAAAATTGATTGCTTGTTTATGGAAAAGTGCTTATTTGTGAATTTCAATCTTGCAACTTGCTGAAAACTGTCCAGGCGTTCATTTCATCTCAACTAGACAGCACAGCAAAAATTGGACATCCAGAGTGCATCAAAAACATGATTTAGAGCTTGTTTATGGAAAAGTGCTTATTTGTGAATTTCAATCTTGCAACTTGCTGAAAACTGTCCAAGGCGTTCATTTCATCTCAACTCTAGACAGCACAGCAAAAACTGGACATCCAGACTGCATCAAAACATGATTTAGAGCTTGTTTATGGAAAAGTGCTTATTTCTGCATTTCAATCATGCAACTTGCTGAAAACTGTCCAAGGCGTTTATTTAATCTCAACTCTAGACAGCACAGCAAAAACTGGACATCCAGAGTGATTCAAAAACATGATTTAGAACTTGTTTATGGAAAAGTGCTTATTTCTGCATTTCAATCTTGCAACTTGCTGAAAACTGTCCAAGGCGTTCATTTCATCTAAACTCTAGACAGCACAGCAAAAATTGGACATCCAGAGTGATTCAAAACATGATTTAGAGCTTGTTTATGGAAAAGTGCTTATTTCTGCATTTCAATCTTGCAACTTGCTGAAAACTGTCCACGGCGTTCATTTCATCTCAACTCTAGACAGCACAGCAAAAATTGGACATCCAGAGTGATTCAAAACATGATTTAGAGCTTGTTTATGGAAAAGTGCTTATTTCTGCATTTCAATCTTGCAACTTGCTGAAAACTGTCCATGGCGTTCATTTCATCTCAACTCTAGACAGCACAGCAAAAACTGGACATCCAGACTGCATCAAAACATGATTTAGAGCTTGTTTATGGAAAAGTGCTTATTTCTGCATTTCAATGTTGCAACTTGCTGAAAACTGTCCACGGCGTTTATTTCATCTCAACTAGACAGCACAGCACAAACTGGACATCCAGAGTGCATCAAACATGATTTAGAGCTGGTTTATGGAAAAGTGCTTATTTCTGCATTTCAATGTTGCAACTTGCTGAAAACTGTCCACGGCGTTTATTTCATCTCAACTAGACAGCACAGCAAAAACTGGACATCCAGAGTGCATCAAATATGATTTAGAGCTTGTTTATGGAAAAGTGCTTATTTCTGCATTTCAATGTTGCAACTTGCTGAAAACTGTCCACGGCGTTCATTTCATCTCAACTCTAGACAGCACAGCAAAAATTGGACATCCAGAGTGCATCAAAAACATGATTTTAGAGCTTGTTTATGGAAAAGTGCTTATTTCTGCATTTCAATCTTGCAAAATTGCTGAAAACTGTCCAAGGCGTTCATTTCATCTCAACTCTAGACAGCACAGCAAAAACTGGACATCCAGTGTGCATCAAACATGATTTAGAGCTTGTTTATGGAAAAGTTCTGCATTTCAATGTTGCAACTTGCTGAAAACTGTCCACGGCGTTTATTTCATCTCAACTAGACAGCACAGCAAAAACTGGACATCCAGAGTGCATCAAACATGATTTAGAGCTGGTTTATGGAAAAGTGCTTATTTCTGCATTTCAATGTTGCAACTTGCTGAAAACTGTCCACGGCGTTTATTTCATCTCAACTAGACAGCACAGCAAAAACTGGACATCCAGAGTGCATCAAATATGATTTAGAGCTTGTTTATGGAAAAGTGCTTATTTCTGCATTTCAATGTTGCAACTTGCTGAAAACTGTCCACGGCGTTCATTTCATCTCAACTCTAGACAGCACAGCAAAAATTGGACATCCAGAGTGCATCAAAAACATGATTTTAGAGCTTGTTTATGGAAAAGTGCTTATTTCTGCATTTCAATCTTGCAACTTGCTGAAAACTGTCCAAGGCGTTCATTTCATCTCAACTCTAGACAGCACAGCAAAAACTGGACATCCAGACTGCATCAAAATTGATTGCTTGTTTATGGAAAAGTGCTTATTTGTGAATTTCAATCTTGCAACTTGCTGAAAACTGTCCAAGGCGTTCATTTCATCTCAACTCTAGACAGCACAGCAAAAACTGGACATCCAGACTGCATCAAAACATGATTTAGAGCTTGTTTATGGAAAAGTGCTTATTTCTGCATTTCAATCATGCAACTTGCTGAAAACTGTCCAAGGCGTTCATTTCATCTCAACTCTAGACAGCACAGCAAAAACTGGACATCCAGAGTGATTCAAAACATGATTTAGAACTTGTTTATGGAAAAGTGCTTATTTCTGCATTTCAATCTTGCAACTTGCTGAAAAATGTCCAAGGCGTTCATTTCATCTCAACTCTAGACAGCACAGCAAAAACTGGACATCCAGAGTGCATCAAACATGATTTAGAGCTGGTTTATGGAAAAGTGCTTATTTCTGCATTTCAATGTTGCAACTTGGTGAAAACTGTCCACGGCGTTTATTTCATCTCAACTCTAGACAGCACAGCAAAAATTGGACATCCAGAGTGATTCAAAACATGATTTAGAGCTTGTTTATGGAAAAGTGCTTATTTCTGCATTTCAATCTTGCAACTTGCTGAAAACTGTCCATGGCGTTCATTTCATCTCAACTCTAGACAGCACAGCAAAAACTGGACATCCAGACTGCATCAAACATGATTTAGAGCTTGTTTATGGAAAAGTGCTTATTTCTGCATTTCAATGTTGCAACTTGCTGAAAACTGTCCACGGCGTTTATTTCATCTCAACTAGACAGCACAGCAAAAACTGGACATCCAGAGTGCATCAAACATGATTTAGAGCTGGTTTATGGAAAAGTGCTTATTTCTGCATTTCAATGTTGCAACTTGCTGAAAACTGTCCACGGCGTTTATTTCATCTCAACTAGACAGCACAGCAAAAACTGGACATCCAGAGTGCATCAAATATGATTTAGAGCTTGTTTATGGAAAAGTGCTTATTTCTGCATTTCAATGTTGCAACTTGCTGAAAACTGTCCACGGCGTTCATTTCATCTCAACTCTAGACAGCACAGCAAAAATTGGACATCCAGAGTGCATCAAAAACATGATTTAGAGCTTGTTTATGGAAAAGTGCTTATTTCTGCATTTCAA
This sequence comes from Oncorhynchus tshawytscha, assembly GCF_018296145.1. NCBI lineage: Eukaryota > Metazoa > Chordata > Actinopteri > Salmoniformes > Salmonidae > Oncorhynchus > Oncorhynchus tshawytscha. Next base: position 14,122,623 of record NC_056443.1, read on the forward strand.
TCTTGCAACTTGCTGAAAACTGTCCAAGGCGTTCATTTCATCTCAACTCTAGACAGCACAGCAAAAACTGGACATCCAGACTGCATCAAAATTGATTGCTTGTTTATGGAAAAGTGCTTATTTGTGAATTTCAATCTTGCAACTTGCTGAAAACTCCAAGGCGTTCATTTCATCTCAACTAGACAGCACAGCAAAAATTGGACATCCAGAGTGCATCAAAAACATGATTTAGAGCTTGTTTATGGAAAAGTGCTTATTTGTGAATTTCAATCTTGCAACTTGCTGAAAACTGTCCAAGGCGTTCATTTCATCTCAACTCTAGACAGCACAGCAAAAACTGGACATCCAGACTGCATCAAAACATGATTTAGAGCTTGTTTATGGAAAAGTGCTTATTTCTGCATTTCAATCTTGCAACTTGCTGAAAACTGTCCAAGGCGTTCATTTCATATCAACTCTAGACAGCACAGCAAAAACTGGACATCCAGAGTGCATCAAACATGATTTAGAGCTTGTTTATGGAAAAGTGCTTATTTGTGAATTTCAATCTTGCAAATTGCTGAAAACTGTCCAAGGCGTTCATTTCATCTCAACTCTAGACAGCACAGCAAAAACTGGACATCCAGTGTGCATCAAACATGATTTAGAGCTTGTTTATGGAAAAGTGCTTATTTCTGCATTTCAATGTTGCAACTTGCTGAAAACTGTCCACGGCGTTTCTTTCATCTCAACTAGACAGCACAGCAAAAACTGGACATCCAGAGTGCTTCAAACATGATTTAGAGCTTGTTTATGGAAAAGTGCTTATTTGTGAATTTCAATCTTGCAAATTGCTGAAAACTGTCCAAGGCGTTCATTTCATCTCAACTCTAGACAGCACAGCAAAAACTGGACATCCAGACTGCATCAAAACATGATTTAGAGCTTGTTTATGGAAAAGTGCTTATTTGTGAATTTCAATCTTGCAACTTGCTAAAAACTGTCCAAGGCGTTCATTTCATCTCAACTAGACAGCACAGCAAAAATTGGACATCCAGAGTGCATCAAAAACATGATTTAGAGCTTGTTTATGGAAAAGTGCTTATTTGTGAATTTCAATCTTGCAACTTGCTGAAAACTGTCCAAGGCGTTCATTTCATCTCAACTCTAGACAGCACAGCAAAAACTGGACATCCAGAGTGCATCAAACATGATTTAGAGCTTGTTTATGGAAAAGTGCTTATTTCTGCATTTCAATGTTGCAACTTGCTGAAAACTGTCCACGGCGTTCATTTCATCTCAACTCTAGACAGCACAGCAAAAATTGGACATCCAGAGTGATTCAAAACATGATTTAGAGCTTGTTTATGGAAAAGTGCTTATTTGTGAATTTCAATCTTGCAACTTGCTGAAAACTGTCCAAGGCGTTCATTTCATCTCAACTCTAGACAGCACAGCAAAAACTGGACATCCAGACTGCATCAAAACATGATTTAGAGCTTGTTTATGGAAAAGTGCTTATTTCTGCATTTCAATCATGCAACTTGCTGAAAACTGTCCAAGGCGTTCATTTCATCTCAACTCTAGACAGCACAGCAAAAACTGGACATCCAGAGTGATTCAAAACATGATTTAGAGCTTGTTTATGGAAAAGTGTATTTGTGAATTTCAATCTTGCAACTTGCTGAAAACTGTCCAAGGCGTTCATTTCATCTCAACTCTAGACAGCACAGCAAAAACTGGACATCCAGAGTGCATCAAACATGATTTAGAGCTTGTTTATGGAAAAGTGCTTATTTCTGCATTTCAATGTTGCAACTTGCTGAAAACTGTCCCACGGCGTTCATTTCATCTCAACTCTAGACAGCACAGCAAAAATTGGACATCCAGAGTGATTCAAAACATGATTTAGAGCTTGTTTTTGGAAAAGTGCTTATTTGTGAATTTCAATCTTGCAACTTGCTGAAAATTGTCCAAGGCGTTCATTTCATCTCAACTCTAGACAGCACAGCAAAAACTGGACATCCAGACTGCATCAAAACATGATTTAGAGCTTGTTTATGGAAAAGTGCTTATTTCTGCATTTCAATCTTGCAACTTGCTGAAAACTGTCCAAGGCGTTCATTTCATCTCAACTCTAGACAGCACAGCAAAAACTGGACATCCAGAGTGATCAAAACATGATTTAGAGCTTGTTTATGGAAAAGTGTATTTGTGAATTTCAATCTTGCAACTTGCTGAAAACTGTCCAAGGCGTTCATTTCATATCAACTCTAGACAGCACAGCAAAAACTGGACATCCAGACTGCATCAAAATTGATTGCTTGTTTATGGAAAAGTGCTTATTTGTGAATTTCAATCTTGCAACTTGCTGAAAACTGTCCAAGGCGTTCATTTCATCTCAACTAGACAGCACAGCAAAAATTGGACATCCAGAGTGCATCAAAAACATGATTTTAGAGCTTGTTTTTGGAAAAGTGCTTATTTGTGAATTTCAATCTTGCAACTTGCTGAAAACTGTCCAAGGCGTTCATTTCATCTCAACTCTAGACAGCACAGCAAAAATTGGACATCCAGAGTGCATCAAAAACATGATTTTAGAGCTTGTTTTTGGAAAAGTGCTTATTTCTGCATTTCAATCTTGCAACTTGCTGAAAACTGTCCAAGGCGTTCATTTCATCTCAACTCTAGACAGCACAGCAAAAACTGGACATCCAGACTGCATCAAAACATGATTTTGCTTGTTTATGGAAAAGTGCTTATTTGTGAATTTCAATCTTGCAACTTGCTAAAAACTGTCCAAGGCGTTCATTTCATCTCAACTAGACAGCACAGCAAAAATTGGACATCCAGAGTGCATCAAAAACATGATTTTAGAGCTTGTTTATGGAAAAGTGCTTATTTGTGAATTTCAATCTTGCAACTTGCTGAAAACTGTCCAAGGCGTTCATTTCATCTCAACTCTAGACAGCACAGCAAAAACTGGACATCCAGACTGCATCAAAACATGATTTAGAGCTTGTTTATGGAAAAGTGCTTATTTCTGCATTTCAATCTTGCAACTTGCTGAAAACTGTCCAAGGCGTTCATTTCATCTCAACTCTAGACAGCACAGCAAAAGCTGGACATCCAGAGTGCATCAAACATGATTTAGAGCTGGTTTATGGAAAAGTGCTTATTTGTGAATTTCAATCTTGCAACTTGCTGAAAACTGTCCAAGGCGTTCATTTCATCTCAACTAGACAGCACAGCAAAAATTGGACATCCAGAGTGCATCAAAAACATGATTTAGAGCTTGTTTATGGAAAAGTGCTTATTTCTGCATTTCAATCTTGCAACTTGCTGAAAACTGTCCAAGGCGTTCATTTCATCTCAACTCTAGACAGCACAGCAAAAACTGGACATCCAGACTGCATCAAAATTGATTTAGAGCTTGTTTATGGAAAAGTGCTTATTTGTGAATTTCAATCTTGCAACTTGCTGAAAACTGTCCAAGGCGTTCATTTCATCTCAACTAGACAGCACAGCAAAAATTGGACATCCAGAGTGCATCAAAAACATGACTTTAGAGCTTGTTTTTGGAAAAGTGCTTATTTGTGAATTTCAATCTTGCAACTTGCTGAAAACTGTCCAAGGCGTTCATTTCATCTCAACTCTAGACAGCACAGCAAAAACTGGACATCCAGACTGCATCAAAACATGATTTAGAGCTTGTTTATGGAAAAGTGCTTATTTCTGCATTTCAATCTTGCAACTTGCTGAAAACTGTCCAAGGCGTTCATTTCATCTCAACTCTAGACAGCACAGCAAAAGCTGGACATCCAGAGTGCATCAAACATGATTTAGAGCTGGTTTATGGAAAAGTGCTTATTTGTGAATTTCAATCTTGCAACTTGCTGAAAACTGTCCACGGCGTTCATTTCATCTCAACTCTAGACAGCACAGCAAAAACTGGACATCCAGAGTGCATCAAACATGATTTAGAGCTTGTTTATGGAAAAGTGCTTATTTCTGCATTTCAATGTTGCAACTTGCTGAAAACTGTCCAAGGCGTTCATTTCATCTCAACTCTAGACAGCACAGCAAAAACTGGACATCCAGAGTGCATCAAACATGATTTAGAGCTTGTTTATGGAAAAGTGCTTATTTCTGCATTTCAATGTTGCACTTGCTGAAAACTGTCCACGGCGTTCATTTCATCTCAACTCTAGACAGCACAGCAAAAATTGGACATCCAGAGTGATTCAAAACATGATTTAGAGCTTGTTTATGGAAAAGTGCTTATTTGTGAATTTCAATCTTGCAACTTGCTGAAAACTGTCCAAGGCGTTCATTTCATCTCAACTCTAGACAGCACAGCAAAAACTGGACATCCAGACTGCATCAAAACATGATTTAGAGCTTGTTTATGGAAAAGTGCTTAATTCTGCATTTCAATCTTGCAACTTGCTGAAAACTGTCCAAGGCGTTCATTTCATCTCAACTCTAGACAGCACAGCAAAAGCTGGACATCCAGAGTGCATCAAAACATGATTTAGAGCTTGTTTATGGAAAAGTGCTTATTTGTGAATTTCAATCTTGCAACTTGCTGAAAACTGTCCAAGGCGTTCATTTCATCTCAACTCTAGACAGCACAGCAAAAACTGGACATCCAGAGTGCATCAAACATGATTTAGAACTTGTTTATGGAAAAGTGCTTATTTCTGCATTTCAATGTTGCAACTTGCTGAAAACTGTCCACGGTGTTCATTTCATCTCAACTCTAGACAGCACAGCAAAAATTGGACATCCAGAGTGATTCAAAACATGATTTAGAGCTGGTTTATGGAAAAGTGCTTATTTGTGAATTTCAATCTTGCAACTTGCTGAAAACTGTCCCAAGGCGTTCATTTCATCTCAACTCTAGACAGCACAGCAAAAACTGGACATCCAGACTGCATCAAAACATGATTTAGAGCTTGTTTATGGAAAAGTGCTTATTTCTGCATTTCAATCTTGCAACTTGCTGAAAACTGTCCACGGTGTTCATTTCATCTCAACTCTAGACAGCACAGCAAAAATTGGACATCCAGAGTGATTCAAAACATGATTTAGAGCTTGTTTATGGAAAAGTGCTTATTTGTGAATTTCAATCTTGCAACTTGCTGAAAACTGTCCAAGCGTTCATTTCATCTCAACTCTAGACAGCACAGCAAAAACTGGACATCCAGACTGCATCAAACATGATTTAGAGCTTGTTTATGGAAAAGTGCTTATTTGTGAATTTCAATCTTGCAACTTGCTGAAAACTGTCCAAGGCGTTCATTTCATCTCAACTAGACAGCACAGCAAAAATTGGACATCCAGAGTGCATCAAAAACATGATTTAGAGCTTGTTTATGGAAAAGTGCTTATTTGTGAATTTCAATCTTGCAACTTGCTGAAAACTGTCCAAGGCGTTCATTTCATCTCAACTCTAGACAGCACAGCAAAAACTGGACATCCAGACTGCATCAAAACATGATTTAGAGCTTGTTTATGGAAAAGTGCTTATTTCTGCATTTCAATCTTGCAACTTGCTGAAAACTGTCCAAGGCGTTCATTTCATATCAACTCTAGACAGCACAGCAAAAACTGGACATCCAGAGTGCATCAAACATGATTTAGAGCTTGTTTATGGAAAAGTGCTTATTTCTGCATTTCAATCTTGCAACTTGCTGAAAACTGTCCACGGCGTTCATTTCATCTCAACTCTAGACAGCACAGCAAAAATTGGACATCCAGAGTGATTCAAAACATGATTTAGAGCTTGTTTATGGAAAAGTGCTTATTTGTGAATTTCAATCTTGCAAATTGCTGAAAACTGTCCAAGGCGTTCATTTCATCTCAACTCTAGACAGCACAGCAAAAACTGGACATCCAGTGTGCATCAAACATGATTTAGAGCTTGTTTATGGAAAAGTGCTTATTTCTGCATTTCAATGTTGCAACTTGCTGAAAACTGTCCAAGGCGTTCATTTCATCTCAACTCTAGACAGCACAGCAAAAACTGGACATCCAGACTGCATCAAACATGATTTAGAGCTTGTTTATGGAAAAGTGCTTATTTCTGCATTTCAATGTTGCAACTTGCTGAAAACTGTCCACGGCGTTTCTTTCATCTCAACTAGACAGCACAGCAAAAACTGGACATCCAGAGTGCATCAAACATGATTTAGAGCTTGTTTATGGAAAAGTGCTTATTTCTGCATTTCAATGTTGCAACTTGCTGAAAACTGTCCACGGCGTTTATTTCATCTCAACTAGACAGCACAGCAAAAACTGGACATCCAGAGTGCATCAAATATGATTTAGAGCTTGTTTATGGAAAAGTGCTTATTTCTGCATTTCAATGTTGCAACTTGCTGAAAACTGTCCACGGCGTTCATTTCATCTCAACTCTAGACAGCACAGCAAAAATTGGACATCCAGAGTGCATCAAAAACATGATTTAGAGCTTGTTTATGGAAAAGTGCTTATTTCTGCATTTCAATCTTGCAACTTGCTGAAAACTGTCCAAGGCGTTCATTTCATCTCAACTCTAGACAGCACAGCAAAAACTGGACATCCAGACTGCATCAAAATTGATTGCTTGTTTATGGAAAAGTGCTTATTTGTGAATTTCAATCTTGCAACTTGCTGAAAACTGTCCAAGGCGTTCATTTCATCTCAACTAGACAGCACAGCAAAAATTGGACATCCAGAGTGCATCAAAAACATGATTTAGAGCTTGTTTATGGAAAAGTGCTTATTTGTGAATTTCAATCTTGCAACTTGCTGAAAACTGTCCAAGGCGTTCATTTCATCTCAACTCTAGACAGCACAGCAAAAACTGGACATCCAGACTGCATCAAAACATGATTTAGAGCTTGTTTATGGAAAAGTGCTTATTTCTGCATTTCAATCTTGCAACTTGCTGAAAACTGTCCAAGGCGTTCATTTCATATCAACTCTAGACAGCACAGCAAAAACTGGACATCCAGTGTGCATCAAACATGATTTAGAGCTTGTTTATGGAAAAGTGCTTATTTCTGCATTTCAATGTTGCAACTTGCTGAAAACTGTCCAAGGCGTTCATTTCATCTCAACTCTAGACAGCACAGCAAAAACTGGACATCCAGACTGCATCAAACATGATTTAGAGCTTGTTTATGGAAAAGTGCTTATTTCTGCATTTCAATGTTGCAACTTGCTGAAAACTGTCCACGGCGTTTCTTTCATCTCAACTAGACAGCACAGCAAAAACTGGACATCCAGAGTGCATCAAACATGATTTAGAGCTTGTTTATGGAAAAGTGCTTATTTCTGCATTTCAATGTTGCAACTTGCTGAAAACTGTGGTTTATTTCATCTCAACTAGACAGCACAGCAAAAACTGGACATCCAGAGTGCATCAAATATGATTTAGAGCTTGTTTATGGAAAAGTGCTTATTTCTGCATTTCAATGTTGCAACTTGCTGAAAACTGTCCACGGCGTTCATTTCATCTCAACTCTAGACAGCACAGCAAAAATTGGACATCCAGAGTGCATCAAAAACATGATTTAGAGCTTGTTTATGGAAAAGTGCTTATTTCTGCATTTCAATCTTGCAACTTGCTGAAAACTGTCCAAGGCGTTCATTTCATCTCAACTCTAGACAGCACAGCAAAAACTGGACATCCAGACTGCATCAAAATTGATTTTGCTTGTTTATGGAAAAGTGCTTATTTGTGAATTTCAATCTTGCAACTTGCTGAAAACTGTCCAAGGCGTTCATTTCATCTCAACTAGACAGCACAGCAAAAATTGGACATCCAGAGTGCATCAAAAACATGATTTAGAGCTTGTTTATGGAAAAGTGCTTATTTGTGAATTTCAATCTTGCAACTTGCTGAAAACTGTCCAAGGCGTTCATTTCATCTCAACTCTAGACAGCACAGCAAAAACTGGACATCCAGACTGCATCAAAACATGATTTAGAGCTTGTTTATGGAAAAGTGCTTATTTCTGCATTTCAATCTTGCAACTTGCTGAAAACTGTCCAAGGCGTTCATTTCATATCAACTCTAGACAGCACAGCAAAAACTGGACATCCAGAGTGCATCAAACATGATTTAGAGCTTGTTTATGGAAAAGTGCTTATTTCTGCATTTCAATGTTGCAACTTGCTGAAAATTGTCCACGGCGTTCATTTCATCTCAACTCTAGACAGCACAGCAAAAATTGGACATCCAGAGTGATTCAAAACATGATTTAGAGCTTGTTTATGGAAAAGTGCTTATTTGTGAATTTCAATCTTGCAAATTGCTGAAAACTGTCCAGGCGTTCATTTCATCTCAACTCTAGACAGCACAGCAAAAGCTGGACATCCAGAGTGCATCAAACATGATTTAGAGCTGGTTTATGGAAAAGTGCTTATTTCTGCATTTCAATCTTGCAACTTGCTGAAAACTGTCCACGGCGTTTATTTCATCTCAACTAGACAGCACAGCAAAAATTGGACATCCAGAGTGCATCAAAAACATGATTTAGAGCTTGTTTATGGAAAAGTGCTTATTTCTGCATTTCAATGTTGCAACTTGCTGAAAACTGTCCACGGCGTTCATTTCATCTCAACTCTAGACAGCACAGCAAAAATTGGACATCCAGACTGCATCAAACATGATTTAGAGCTTGTTTATGGAAAAGTGCTTATTTCTGCATTTCAATGTTGCAACTTGCTGAAAACTGTCCAGGCGTTTCATTTCATCTCAACTAGACAGCACAGCAAAAACTGGACATCCAGAGTGCATCAAACATGATTTAGAGCTTGTTTATGGAAAAGTGCTTATTTCTGCATTTCAATGTTGCAACTTGCTGAAAACTGTCCAAGGCGTTTATTTCATCTCAACTAGACAGCACAGCAAAAACTGGACATCCAGAGTGATCAAAACATGATTTAGAGCTTGTTTATGGAAAAGTGCTTATTTCTGCATTTCAATCTTGCAACTTGCTGAAAACTGTCCAAGGCGTTCATTTCATCTCAACTCTAGACAGCACAGCAAAAACTGGACATCCAGAGTGCATCAAACATGATTTAGAGCTTGTTTATGGAAAAGTGCTTATTTCTGCATTTCAATCTTGCAACTTGCTGAAAACTGTCCACGGCGTTTATTTCATCTCAACTAGACAGCACAGCAAAAACTGGACATCCAGAGTGCATCAAACATGATTTAGAGCTGGTTTATGGAAAAGTGCTTATTTCTGCATTTCAATCTTGCAACTTGCTGAAAACTGTCCAAGGCGTTCATTTCATCTCAACTAGACAGCACAGCAAAAATTGGACATCCAGAGTGCATCAAAAACATGATTTTAGAGCTTGTTTTTGGAAAAGTGCTTATTTGTGAATTTCAATCTTGCAACTTGCTGAAAACTGTCCAAGGCGTTCATTTCATCTCAACTCTAGACAGCACAGCAAAAACTGGACATCCAGACTGCATCAAACATGATTTAGAGCTTGTTTATGGAAAAGTGCTTATTTCTGCATTTCAATCTTGCAACTTGCTGAAAACTGTCCAAGGCGTTCATTTCATCTCAACTAGACAGCACAGCAAAAATTGGACATCCAGAGTGATTCAAAACATGATTTAGAGCTTGTTTATGGAAAAGTGCTTATTTGTGAATTTCAATCTTGCAAATTGCTGAAAACTGTCCAAGGCGTTCATTTCATCTCAACTCTAGACAGCACAGCAAAAACTGGACATCCAGTGTGCATCAAACATGATTTAGAGCTTGTTTATGGAAAAGTGCTTATTTCTGCATTTCAATTTGCAACTTGCTGAAAACTGTCCACGGCGTTTATTTCATCTCAACTAGACAGCACAGCAAAAACTGGACATCCAGAGTGCATCAAACATGATTTAGAGCTGGTTTATGGAAAAGTGCTTATTTCTGCATTTCAATGTTGCAACTTGCTGAAAACTGTCCACGGCGTTTATTTCATCTCAACTAGACAGCACAGCAAAAATTGGACATCCAGAGTGCATCAAAAACATGATTTTAGAGCTTGTTTTATGGAAAAGTGCTTATTTGTGAATTTCAATCTTGCAACTTGCTGAAAACTGTCCAAGGCGTTCATTTCATCTCAACTCTAGACAGCACAGCAAAAACTGGACATCCAGACTGCATCAAAACATGATTTAGAGCTGGTTTATGGAAAAGTGCTTATTTGTGAATTTCAATCTTGCAACTTGCTAAAAACTGTCCAAGGCGTTCATTTCATCTCAACTAGACAGCACAGCAAAAATTGGACATCCAGAGTGCATCAAAACATGATTTAGAGCTTGTTTATGGAAAAGTGCTTATTTGTGAATTTCAATCTTGCAACTTGCTGAAAACTGTCCAAGGCGTTCATTTCATCTCAACTCTAGACAGCACAGCAAAAACTGGACATCCAGAGTGCATCAAACATGATTTAGAGCTTGTTTATGGAAAAGTGCTTATTTCTGCATTTCAATGTTGCAACTTGCTGAAAACTGTCCACGGCGTTCATTTCATCTCAACTCTAGACAGCACAGCAAAAATTGGACATCCAGAGTGATTCAAAACATGATTTAGAGCTTGTTTATGGAAAAGTGCTTATTTGTGAATTTCAATCTTGCAACTTGCTGAAAACTGTCCAAGGCGTTCATTTCATCTCAACTCTAGACAGCACAGCAAAAACTGGACATCCAGACTGCATCAAAACATGATTTAGAGCTTGTTTATGGAAAAGTGCTTATTTCTGCATTTCAATCATGCAACTTGCTGAAAACTGTCCACGGCGTTTCTTTCATCTCAACTAGACAGCACAGCAAAAACTGGACATCCAGAGTGCATCAAACATGATTTAGAGCTTGTTTATGGAAAAGTGCTTATTTCTGCATTTCAATGTTGCAACTTGCTGAAAACTGTCCACGGCGTTCATTTCATCTCAACTAGACAGCACAGCAAAAATTGGACATCCAGAGTGCATCAAACATGTTTTAGAGCTTGTTTATGGAAAAGTGCTTATTTCTGCATTTCAATTGTTGCAACTTGCTGAAAACTGTCCACGGCGTTCATTTCATCTCAACTCTAGACAGCACAGCAAAAATTGGACTTCCAGAGTGCATCAAAACATGATTTAGAGCTTGTTTATGGAAAAGTGCTTATTTCTGCATTTTAATCTTGCAACTTGCTGAAAACTGTCCACGGCGTTCATTTCATCTCAACTAGACAGCACAGCAAAAACTGGACATCCAGACTGCATCAAAACATGATTTGCTTGTTTATGGAAAAGTGCTTATTTGTGAATTTCAATCTTGCAACTTGCTGAAAACTGTCCAAGGCGTTCATTTCATCTCAACTAGACAGCACAGCAAAAATTGGACATCCAGAGTGCATCAAAAACATGATTTTAGAGCTTGTTTATGGAAAAGTGCTTATTTGTGAATTTCAATCTTGCAACTTGCTGAAAACTGTCCAAGGCGTTCATTTCATCTCAACTCTAGACAGCACAGCAAAAACTGGACATCCAGACTGCATCAAAACATGATTTAGAGCTTGTTTATGGAAAAGTGCTTATTTCTGCATTTCAATCTTGCAACTTGCTGAAAACTGTCCAAGGCGTTCATTTCATCTCAACTCTAGACAGCACAGCAAAAACTGGACATCCAGAGTGCATCAAACATGATTTAGAGCTTGTTTATGGAAAAGTGCTTATTTCTGCATTTCAATGTTGCAACTTGCTGAAAACTGTCCACGGCGTTCATTTCATCTCAACTCTAGACAGCACAGCAAAAATTGGACATCCAGAGTGATTCAAAACATGATTTAGAGCTTGTTTATGGAAAAGTGCTTATTTGTGAATTTCAATCTTGCAAATTGCTGAAAACTGTCCAAGGCGTTCATTTCATCTCAACTCTAGACAGCACAGCAAAAACTGGACATCCAGAGTGCATCAAACATGATTTAGAGCTTGTTTATGGAAAAGTGCTTATTTCTGCATTTCAATGTTGCAACTTGCTGAAAACTGTCCACGGCGTTTATTTCATCTCAACTAGACAGCACAGCAAAAGCTGGACATCCAGAGTGCATCAAACATGATTTAGAGCTGGTTTATGGAAAAGTGCTTATTTCTGCATTTCAATCTTGCAACTTGCTGAAAACTGTCCAAGGCGTTCATTTCATCTCAACTCTAGACAGCACAGCAAAAATTGGACATCCAGAGTGATTCAAAACATGATTTAGAGCTTGTTTATGGAAAAGTGCTTATTTGTGAATTTCAATCTTGCAACTTGCTGAAAACTGTCCAAGGCGTTCATTTCATCTCAACTCTAGACAGCACAGCAAAAACTGGACATCCAGACTGCATCAAAACATGATTTAGAGCTTGTTTATGGAAAAGTGCTTATTTCTGCATTTCAATGTTGCAACTTGCTGAAAACTGTCCACGGCGTTCATTTCATCTCAACTCTAGACAGCACAGCAAAAATTGGACATCCAGAGTGATTCAAAACATGATTTAGAGCTTGTTTATGGAAAAGTGCTTATTTGTGAATTTCAATCTTGCAACTTGCTGAAAACTGTCCAAGGCGTTCATTTCATCTCAACTAGACAGCACAGCAAAAGCTGGACATCCAGAGTGCATCAAACATGATTTAGAGCTGGTTTATGGAAAAGTGCTTATTTGTGAATTTCAATCTTGCAACTTGCTGAAAACTGTCCAAGGCGTTCATTTCATCTCAACTAGACAGCACAGCAAAAATTGGACATCCAGAGTGCATCAAAAACATGATTTTAGAGCTTGTTTATGGAAAAGTGCTTATTTGTGAATTTCAATCTTGCAACTTGCTGAAAACTGTCCAAGGCGTTCATTTCATCTCAACTCTAGACAGCACAGCAAAAACTGGACATCCAGACTGCATCAAAACATGATTTAGAGCTTGTTTATGGAAAAGTGCTTATTTCTGCATTTCAATCTTGCAACTTGCTGAAAACTGTCCAAGGCGTTCATTTCATCTCAACTCTAGACAGCACAGCAAAAACTGGACATCCAGAGTGCATCAAACATGATTTAGAGCTTGTTTATGGAAAAGTGCTTATTTCTGCATTTCAATGTTGCAACTTGCTGAAAACTGTCCACGGCGTTCATTTCATCTCAACTCTAGACAGCACAGCAAAAATTGGACATCCAGAGTGATTCAAAACATGATTTAGAGCTTGTTTATGGAAAAGTGCTTATTTGTGAATTTCAATCTTGCAAATTGCTGAAAACTGTCCAAGGCGTTCATTTCATCTCAACTCTAGACAGCACAGCAAAAACTGGACATCCAGAGTGCATCAAACATGATTTAGAGCTTGTTTATGGAAAAGTGCTTATTTCTGCATTTCAATGTTGCAACTTGCTGAAAACTGTCCAAGGCGTTCATTTCATCTCAACTCTAGACAGCACAGCAAAAACTGGACATCCAGAGTGCATCAAACATGATTTAGAGCTTGTTTATGGAAAAGTGCTTATTTCTGCATTTCAATGTTGCAACTTGCTGAAAACTGTCCACGGCGTTTCTTTCATCTCAACTAGACAGCACAGCAAAAACTGGACATCCAGAGTGCATCAAACATGATTTAGAGCTGGTTTATGGAAAAGTGCTTATTTCTGCATTTCAATGTTGCAACTTGCTGAAAACTGTCCACGGCGTTTATTTCATCTCAACTAGACAGCACAGCAAAAATTGGACATCCAGAGTGCATCAAAAACATGATTTAGAGCTTGTTTATGGAAAAGTGCTTATTTCTGCATTTCAATCTTGCAACTTGCTGAAAACTGTCCAAGGCGTTCATTTCATCTCAACTCTAGACAGCACAGCAAAAACTGGACATCCAGACTGCATCAAACATGATTTGCTTGTTTATGGAAAAGTGCTTATTTGTGAATTTCAATCTTGCAACTTGCTGAAAACTGTCCAAGGCGTTCATTTCATCTCAACTAGACAGCACAGCAAAAATTGGACATCCAGAGTGCATCAAAAACATGATTTAGAGCTTGTTTATGGAAAAGTGCTTATTTGTGAATTTCAATCTTGCAACTTGCTGAAAACTGTCCAAGGCGTTCATTTCATCTCAACTCTAGACAGCACAGCAAAAACTGGACATCCAGACTGCATCAAAACATGATTTAGAGCTTGTTTATGGAAAAGTGCTTATTTCTGCATTTCAATCTTGCAACTTGCTGAAAACTGTCCAAGGCGTTCATTTCATATCAACTCTAGACAGCACAGCAAAAACTGGACATCCAGAGTGCATCAAACATGATTTAGAGCTTGTTTATGGAAAAGTGCTTATTTCTGCATTTCAATGTTGCAACTTGCTGAAAACTGTCCACGGCGTTTATTTCATCTCAAATAGACAGCACAGCAAAAACTGGACATCCAGAGTGCATCAAACATGATTTAGAGCTGGTTTATGGAAAAGTGCTTATTTCTGCATTTCAATGTTGCAACTTGCTGAAAACTGTCCACGGCGTTTATTTCATCTCAACTAGACAGCACAGCAAAAATTGGACATCCAGAGTGCATCAAAAACATGATTTTAGAGCTTGTTTTATGGAAAAGTGCTTATTTGTGATTTCAATCTTGCAACTTGCTGAAAACTGTCCACGGCGTTCATTTCATCTCAACTAGACAGCACAGCAAAAATTGGACATCCAGAGTGATTCAAAACATGATTTTAGAGCTTGTTTTATGGAAAAGTGCTTATTTGTGAATTTCAATCTTGCAACTTGCTGAAAACTGTCCAAGGCGTTTATTTCATCTCAACTAGACAGCACAGCAAAAATTGGACATCCAGAGTGATTCAAAACATGATTTAGAGCTTGTTTATGGAAAAGTGCTTATTTGTGAATTTCAATCTTGCAACTTGCTGAAAACTGTCCAAGGCGTTCATTTCATCTCAACTCTAGACAGCACAGCAAAAACTGGACATCCAGAGTGCATCAAACATGATTTAGAGCTTGTTTATGGAAAAGTGCTTATTTCTGCATTTCAATGTTGCAACTTGCTGAAAACTGTCCACAGTGTTCATTTCAACTCAAATAGACAGCACAGCAAGAATTGCACATCCAGAGTGCATCAAACATGATTTAGAGCTGGTTTATGGAAAAGTGCTTATTTCTGCATTTCAATGTTGCAACTTGCTGAAAACTGTCCACGGCGTTTATTTCATCTCAACTAGACAGCACAGCAAAAATTGGACATCCAGAGTGCATCAAAAACATGATTTTAGAGCTTGTTTTATGGAAAAGTGCTTATTTGTGAATTTCAATCTTGCAACTTGCTGAAAACTGTCCAAGGCGTTCATTTCATCTCAACTCTAGACAGCACAGCAAAAGCTGGACATCCAGAGTGCATCAAAACATGATTTAGAGCTTGTTTATGGAAAAGTGCTTATTTGTGAATTTCAATCTTGCAACTTGCTGAAAACTGTCCAAGGCGTTCATTTCATCTCAACTCTAGACAGCACAGCAAAAACTGGACATCCAGACTGCATCAAAACATGATTTAGAGCTTGTTTATGGAAAAGTGCTTATTTGTGAATTTCAATCTTGCAACTTGCTGAAAACTGTCCAAGGCGTTCATTTCATCTCAACTCTAGACAGCACAGCAAAAACTGGACATCCAGAGTGCATCAAACATGATTTAGAGCTTGTTTATGGAAAAGTGCTTATTTCTGCATTTCAATGTTGCAACTTGCTGAAAACTGTCCACGGCGTTCATTTCATCTCAACTCTAGACAGCACAGCAAAAATTGGACATCCAGAGTGATTCAAAACATGATTTAGAGCTTGTTTATGGAAAAGTGCTTATTTGTGAATTTCAATCTTGCAACTTGCTGAAAACTGTCCAAGGCGTTCATTTCATCTCAACTCTAGACAGCACAGCAAAAACTGGACATCCAGACTGCATCAAAACATGATTTAGAGCTTGTTTATGGAAAAGTGCTTATTTCTGCATTTCAATCATGCAACTTGCTGAAAACTGTCCAAGGCGTTCATTTCATCTCAACTCTAGACAGCACAGCAAAAACTGGACATCCAGAGTGATTCAAAACATGATTTAGAGCTTGTTTATGGAAAAGTGCTTATTTGTGAATTTCAATCTTGCAACTTGCTGAAAACTGTCCAAGGCGTTCATTTCATCTCAACTCTAGACATCACAGCAAAAATTGGACATCCAGAGTGCATCAAAAACATGATTTTAGAGCTTGTTTATGGAAAAGTGCTTATTTGTGAATTTCAATCTTGCAACTTGCTGAAAACTGTCCAAGGCGTTCATTTCATCTCAACTAGACAGCACAGCAAAAATTGGACATCCAGAGTGCATCAAAAACATGACTTTAGAGCTTGTTTTTGGAAAAGTGCTTATTTGTGAATTTCAATCTTGCAACTTGCTGAAAACTGTCCAAGGCGTTCATTTCATCTCAACTCTAGACAGCACAGCAAAAACTGGACATCCAGAGTGCATCAAACATGATTTAGAGCTTGTTTATGGAAAAGTGCTTATTTCTGCATTTCAATGTTGCAACTTGCTGAAAACTGTCCACGGCGTTCATTTCATCTCAACTCTAGACAGCACAGCAAAAATTGGACATCCAGAGTGATTCAAAACATGATTTAGAGCTTGTTTATGGAAAAGTGCTTATTTGTGAATTTCAATCTTGCAACTTGCTGAAAACTGTCCAAGGCGTTCATTTCATCTCAACTCTAGACAGCACAGCAAAAACTGGACATCCAGACTGCATCAAAACATGATTTAGAGCTTGTTTATGGAAAAGTGCTTATTTGTGAATTTCAATCTTGCAACTTGCTAAAAACTGTCCAAGGCGTTCATTTCATCTCAACTAGACAGCACAGCAAAAATTGGACATCCAGAGTGCATCAAAAACATGACTTTAGAGCTTGTTTATGGAAAAGTGCTTATTTGTGAATTTCAATCTTGCAACTTGCTGAAAACTGTCCAAGGCGTTCATTTCATCTCAACTCTCGACAGCACAGCAAAAACTGGACATCCAGAGTGCATCAAACATGATTTAGAGCTTGTTTATGGAAAAGTGCTTATTTCTGCATTTCAATGTTGCAACTTGCTGAAAACTGTCCACGGCGTTCATTTCATCTCAACTCTAGACAGCACAGCAAAAATTGGACATCCAGAGTGATTCAAAACATGATTTAGAGCTTGTTTATGGAAAAGTGCTTATTTGTGAATTTCAATCTTGCAACTTGCTGAAAACTGTCCAAGGCGTTCATTTCATCTCAACTCTAGACAGCACAGCAAAAACTGGACATCCAGACTGCATCAAAACATGATTTAGAGCTTGTTTATGGAAAAGTGCTTATTTCTGCATTTCAATCATGCAACTTGCTGAAAACTGTCCAAGGCGTTCATTTCATCTCAACTCTAGACAGCACAGCAAAAACTGGACATCCAGAGTGATTCAAAACATGATTTAGAGCTTGTTTATGGAAAAGTGTATTTGTGAATTTCAATCTTGCAACTTGCTGAAAACTGTCCAAGGCGTTCATTTCATATCAACTCTAGACAGCACAGCAAAAACTGGACATCCAGAGTGCATCAAAAACATGATTTTAGAGCTTGTTTTATGGAAAAGTGCTTATTTGTGAATTTCAATCTTGCAACTTGCTGAAAACTGTCCAAGGCGTTCATTTCATCTCAACTAGACAGCACAGCAAAAATTGGACATCCAGAGTGCATCAAAAACATGACTTTAGAGCTTGTTTTTGGAAAAGTGCTTATTTGTGAATTTCAATCTTGCAACTTGCTGAAAACTGTCCAAGGCGTTCATTTCATCTCAACTCTAGACAGCACAGCAAAAACTGGACATCCAGAGTGCATCAAACATGATTTAGAGCTTGTTTATGGAAAAGTGCTTATTTCTGCATTTCAATGTTGCAACTTGCTGAAAACTGTCCAAGGCGTTCATTTCATCTCAACTCTAGACAGCACAGCAAAAATTGGACATCCAGAGTGATTCAAAACATGATTTAGAGCTTGTTTATGGAAAAGTGCTTATTTCTGCATTTCAATGTTGCAACTTGCTGAAAACTGTCCACGGCGTTCATTTCATCTCAACTCTAGACAGCACAGCAAAAGCTGGACATCCAGAGTGCATCAAAAACATGATTTTAGAGCTTGTTTTATGGAAAAGTGCTTATTTGTGAATTTCAATCTTGCAACTTGCTGAAAACTGTCCAAGGCGTTCATTTCATCTCAACTCTAGACAGCACAGCAAAAACTGGACATCCAGACTGCATCAAAACATGATTTAGAGCTTGTTTATGGAAAAGTGCTTATTTCTGCATTTCAATGTTGCAACTTGCGGAAAACTGTCCAAGGCGTTCATTTCATCTCAACTCTAGACAGCACAGCAAAAACTGGACATCCAGAGTGCATCAAAAACATGATTTTAGAGCTTGTTTTATGGAAAAGTGCTTACTTGTGAATTTCAATCTTGCAACTTGCTGAAAACTGTCCAAGGCGTTCATTTCATCTCAACTCTAGACAGCACAGCAAAAACTAGACATCCAGAGTGCATCAAAACATGATTTAGAGCTTGTTTATGGAAAAGTGCTTATTTGTGAATTTCAATCTTGCAACTTGCGGAAAACTGTCCAAGGCGTTCATTTCATCTCAACTCTAGACAGCACAGCAAAAATTGGACATCCAGAGTGCATCAAAACATGATTTAGAGCTTGTTTATGGAAAAGTGCTTATTTCTGCATTTCAATCTTGCAACTTGCTGAAAACTGTCCAAGGCGTTCATTTCATCTCAACTCTAGACAGCACAGCAAAAATTGGACATCCAGAGTGCATCAAACATAATTTAGAGCTTGTTTATGGAAAAGTGCTTATTTCTGCATTTCAATCTTGCAACTTGCTGAAAACTGTCCAAGGCGTTCATTTCATCTCAACTCTAGACAGCACAGCAAAAATTGGACATCCAGAGTGCATCAAAACATGATTTAGAGCTTGTTTATGGAAAAGTGCTTATTTCTGCATTTCAATCATGCAACTTGCTGAAAACTGTCCACGGCGTTCATTTCATCTCAACTCTAGACAGCACAGCAAAAGCTGGACATCCAGAGTGATTCAAAACATGATTTAGAGCTTGTTTATGGAAAAGTGCTTATTTGTGAATTTCAATCTTGCAACTTGCTGAAAACTGTCCAAGGCGTTCATTTCATCTCAACTCTCGACAGCACAGCAAAAATTGGACATCCAGAGTGATTCAAAACATGATTTAGAGCTTGTTTATGGAAAAGTGCTTATTTGTGAATTTCAATCTTGCAACTTGCTGAAAACTGTCCAAGGCGTTCATTTCATCTCAACTCTAGACAGCACAGCAAAAACTGGACATCCAGAGTGCATCAAACATGATTTAGAGCTTGTTTATGGAAAAGTGCTTATTTCTGCATTTCAATGTTGCAACTTGCTGAAAACTGTCCACGGCGTTTATTTCATCTCAACTAGACAGCACAGCAAAAACTGGACATCCAGAGTGCATCAAACATGATTTAGAGCTGGTTTATGGAAAAGTGCTTTTCTGCATTTCAATGTTGCAACTTGCTGAAAACTGTCCACGGCGTTTATTTCATCTCAACTAGACAGCACAGCAAAAATTGGACATCCAGAGTGCATCAAAAACATGATTTTAGAGCTTGTTTTATGGAAAAGTGCTTACTTGTGAATTTCAATCTTGCAACTTGCTGAAAACTGTCCAAGGCGTTCATTTCATCTCAACTAGACAGCACAGCAAAAATTGGACATCCAGAGTGCATCAAAACATGATTTAGAGCTTGTTTATGGAAAAGTGCTTATTTGTGAATTTCAATCTTGCAACTTGCTGAAAACTGTCCAAGGCGTTCATTTCATCTCAACGCTAGACAGCACAGCAAAAACTGGACATCCAGAGTGCATCAAAACATGATTTAGAGCTTGTTTATGGAAAAGTGCTTATTTGTGAATTTCAAAAATCTTGCAACTTGAATTTCAATCTGAAAACTGTCCAAGGCGTTCATTTCATCTCAACTCTAGACAGCACAGCAAAAACTGGACATCCAGAGTGCATCAAAAACATGATTTTAGAGCTTGTTTTATGGAAAAGTGCTTATTTGTGAATTTCAATCTTGCAACTTGCTGAAAACTGTCCAAGGCGTTCATTTCATCTCAACTCTAGACAGCACAGCAAAAACTAGACATCCAGAGTGCATCAAAACATGATTTAGAGCTTGTTTATGGAAAAGTGCTTATTTGTGAATTTCAATCTTGCAACTTGCGGAAAACTGTCCAAGGCGTTCATTTCATCTCAACTCTAGACAGCACAGCAAAAACTGGACATCCAGAGTGCATCAAACATGATTTAGAGCTTGTTTATGGAAAAGTGCTTATTTCTGCATTTCAATCTTGCAACTTGCTGAAAACTGTCCAAGGCGTTCATTTCATCTCAACTCTAGACAGCACAGCAAAAATTGGACATCCAGACTGCATCAAAACATGATTTAGAGCTTGTTTATGGAAAAGTGCTTATTTCTGCATTTCAATCATGCAACTTGCTGAAAACTGTCCAAGGCGTTCATTTCATCTCAACTCTAGACAGCACAGCAAAAACTGGACATCCAGAGTGATTCAAAACATGATTTAGAGCTTGTTTATGGAAAAGTGTATTTGTGAATTTCAATCTTGCAACTTGCTGAAAACTGTCCAAGGCGTTCATTTCATATCAACTCTAGACAGCACAGCAAAAACTGGACATCCAGAGTGCATCAAACATGATTTAGAGCTTGTTTATGGAAAAGTGCTTATTTCTGCATTTCAATGTTGCAACTTGCTGAAAACTGTCCACGGCGTTCATTTCATCTCAACTCTAGACAGCACAGCAAAAATTGGACATCCAGAGTGATTCAAAACATGATTTAGAGCTTGTTTATGGAAAAGTGCTTATTTGTGAATTTCAATCTTGCAAATTGCTGAAAACTGTCCAAGGCGTTCATTTCATCTCAACTCTAGACAGCACAGCAAAAACTGGACATCCAGAGTGCATCAAACATGATTTAGAGCTTGTTTATGGAAAAGTGCTTATTTCTGCATTTCAATGTTGCAACTTGCTGAAAACTGTCCACGGCGTTTATTTCATCTCAACTAGACAGCACAGCAAAAACTGGACATCCAGAGTGCATCAAACATGATTTAGAGCTGGTTTATGGAAAAGTGCTTATTTCTGCATTTCAATGTTGCAACTTGCTGAAAACTGTCCACGGCGTTTATTTCATCTCAACTAGACAGCACAGCAAAAATTGGACATCCAGAGTGCATCAAAAACATGATTTTAGAGCTTGTTTTATGGAAAAGTGCTTACTTGTGAATTTCAATCTTGCAACTTGCTGAAAACTGTCCAAGGCGTTCATTTCATCTCAACTAGACAGCACAGCAAAAATTGGACATCCAGAGTGCATCAAAAACATGATTTAGAGCTTGTTTATGGAAAAGTGCTTATTTGTGAATTTCAATCTTGCAACTTGCTGAAAACTGTCCAAGGCGTTCATTTCATCTCAACTCTAGACAGCACAGCAAAAACTGGACATCCAGAGTGCATCAAACATGATTTAGAGCTTGTTTATGGAAAAGTGCTTATTTCTGCATTTCAATGTTGCAACTTGCTGAAAACTGTCCACGGCGTTCATTTCATCTCAACTCTAGACAGCACAGCAAAAATTGGACATCCAGAGTGATTCAAAACATGATTTAGAGCTTGTTTATGGAAAAGTGCTTATTTGTGAATTTCAATCTTGCAACTTGCTGAAAACTGTCCAAGGCGTTCATTTCATCTCAACTCTAGACAGCACAGCAAAAACTGGACATCCAGACTGCATCAAAACATGATTTAGAGCTTGTTTATGGAAAAGTGCTTATTTGTGAATTTCAATCTTGCAACTTGCTGAAAACTGTCCAAGGCGTTCATTTCATCTCAACTAGACAGCACAGCAAAAATTGGACATCCAGAGTGCATCAAAAACATGATTTAGAGCTTGTTTATGGAAAAGTGCTTATTTGTGAATTTCAATCTTGCAACTTGCTGAAAACTGTCCAAGGCGTTCATTTCATCTCAACTCTAGACAGCACAGCAAAAACTAGACATCCAGAGTGCATCAAAACATGATTTAGAGCTTGTTTCTGGAAAAGTGCTTATTTGTGAATTTCAATCTTGCAACTTGCTGAAAACTGTCCAAGGCTTTCATTTCATCTCAACTCTAGACAGCACAGCAAAAACTGGACATCCAGAGTGCATCAAACATGATTTAGAGCTTGTTTATGGAAAAGTGCTTATTTCTGCATTTCAATGTTGCAACTTGCTGAAAACTGTCCACGGCGTTTATTTCATCTCAACTAGACAGCACAGCAAAAACTGGACATCCAGAGTGCATCAAACATGATTTAGAGCTGGTTTATGGAAAAGTGCTTATTTCTGCATTTCAATGTTGCAACTTGCTGAAAACTGTCCACGGCGTTTATTTCATCTCAACTAGACAGCACAGCAAAAATTGGACATCCAGAGTGCATCAAAAACATGATTTTAGAGCTTGTTTTATGGAAAAGTGCTTACCTGTGAATTTCAATCTTGCAACTTGCTGAAAACTGTCCAAGGCGTTCATTTCATCTCAACTAGACAGCACAGCAAAAATTGGACATCCAGAGTGCATCAAAAACATGACTTTAGAGCTTGTTTATGGAAAAGTGCTTATTTGTGAATTTCAATCTTGCAACTTGCTGAAAACTGTCCAAGGCGTTCATTTCATCTCAACTCTAGACAGCACAGCAAAAACTGGACATCCAGAGTGCATCAAACATGATTTAGAGCTTGTTTATGGAAAAGTGCTTATTTCTGCATTTCAATGTTGCAACTTGCTGAAAACTGTCCACGGCGTTCATTTCATCTCAACTCTAGACAGCACAGCAAAAATTGGACATCCAGAGTGATTCAAAACATGATTTAGAGCTTGTTTATGGAAAAGTGTATTTGTGAATTTCAATCTTGCAAATTGCTGAAAACTGTCCAAACTGTCATTTCATCTCAACTCTAGACAGCACAGCAAAAACTGGACATCCAGACTGCATCAAAACATGATTTAGAGCTTGTTTATGGAAAAGTGCTTATTTGTGAATTTCAATCTTGCAACTTGCGGAAAACTGTCCAAGGCGTTCATTTCATCTCAACTCTAGACAGCACAGCAAAAATTGGACATCCAGAGTGCATCAAAACATGATTTAGAGCTTGTTTATGGAAAAGTGCTTATTTCTGCATTTCAATGTTGCAACTTGCTGAAAACTGTCCAAGGCGTTCATTTCATCTCAACTCTAGACAGCACAGCAAAAACTGGACATCCAGAGTGCATCAAACATGATTTAGAGCTTGTTTATGGAAAAGTGCTTATTTCTGCATTTCAATGTTGCAACTTGCTGAAAACTGTCCACGGCGTTCATTTCATCTCAACTCTAGACAGCACAGCAAAAATTGGACATCCAGAGTGATTCAAAACATGATTTAGAGCTTGTTTATGGAAAAGTGCTTATTTGTGAATTTCAATCTTGCAACTTGCTGAAAACTGTCCAAGGCGTTCATTTCATCTCAACTCTAGACAGCACAGCAAAAATTGGACATCCAGAGTGATTCAAAACATGATTTAGAGCTTGTTTATGGAAAAGTGCTTATTTCTGCATTTCAATCTTGCAACTTGCTGAAAACTGTCCAAGGCGTTCATTTCATCTCAACTCTAGACAGCACAGCAAAAATTGGACATCCAGAGTGCATCAAACATGATTTAGAGCTTGTTTATGGAAAAGTGCTTATTTGTGAATTTCAATCTTGCAACTTGCTGAAAACTGTCCAAGGCGTTCATTTCATCTCAACTCTAGACAGCACAGCAAAAACTGGACATCCAGAGTGCATCAAACATGATTTAGAGCTTGTTTATGGAAAAGTGCTTATTTCTGCATTTCAATGTTGCAACTTGCTGAAAACTGTCCACGGCGTTCATTTCATCTCAACTCTAGACAGCACAGCAAAAGCTGGACATCCAGAGTGCATCAAACATGATTTAGAGCTGGTTTATGGAAAAGTGCTTATTTGTGAATTTCAATCTTGCAACTTGCTGAAAACTGTCCAAGGCGTTCATTTCATCTCAACTCTAGACAGCACAGCAAAAACTGGACATCCAGACTGCATCAAAACATGATTTAGAGCTTGTTTATGGAAAAGTGCTTATTTGTGAATTTCAATCTTGCAACTTGCTGAAAACTGTCCAAGGCTTTCATTTCATCTCAACTCTAGACAGCACAGCAAAAACTGGACATCCAGAGTGCATCAAACATGATTTAGAGCTTGTTTATGGAAAAGTGCTTATTTCTGCATTTCAATGTTGCAACTTGCTGAAAACTGTCCACGGCGTTTATTTCATCTCAACTAGACAAGCACAGCAAAAATTGGACATCCAGAGTGCATCAAAAACATGATTTAGAGCTTGTTTATGGAAAAGTGCTTATTTGTGAAGTGCTTATTTGTGAATTTCAATATTGCAACTTGCTGAAAACTGTCCAAGGCGTTCATTTCATCTCAACTCAACTCTAGACAGCACAGCAAAAACTGGACATCCAGAGTGCATCAAACATGATTTAGAGCTTGTTTATGGAAAAGTGCTTATTTCTGCATTTCAATGTTGCAACTTGCTGAAAACTGTCCACGGCGTTTATTTCATATCAACTCTAGACAGCACAGCAAAAACTGGACATCCAGAGTGCATTCAAAACATGATTTAGAGCTGGTTTATGGAAAAGTGCTTATTTCTGCATTTCAATGTTGCAACTTGCTGAAAACTGTCCACGGCGTTTATTTCATCTCAACTAGACAGCACAGCAAAAATTGGACATCCAGAGTGCATCAAAAACATGATTTTAGAGCTTGTTTTATGGAAAAGTGCTTACTTGTGAATTTCAATCTTGCAACTTGCTGAAAACTGTCCAAGGCGTTCATTTCATCTCAACTAGACAGCACAGCAAAAATTGGACATCCAGAGTGCATCAAAAACATGACTTTAGAGCTTGTTTATGGAAAAGTGCTTATTTGTGAATTTCAATCTTGCAACTTGCTGAAAACTGTCCAAGGCGTTCATTTCATCTCAACTCTAGACAGCACAGCAAAAACTGGACATCCAGAGTGCATCAAACATGATTTAGAGCTTGTTTATGGAAAAGTGCTTATTTCTGCATTTCAATGTTGCAACTTGCTGAAAACTGTCCACGGCGTTCATTTCATCTCAACTCTAGACAGCACAGCAAAAATTGGACATCCAGAGTGATTCAAAACATGATTTAGAGCTTGTTTATGGAAAAGTGCTTATTTGTGAATTTCAATCTTGCAACTTGCTGAAAACTGTCCAAGGCGTTCATTTCATCTCAACTCTAGACAGCACAGCAAAAACTGGACATCCAGACTGCATCAAAACATGATTTAGATTTTGTTTATGGAAAAGTGCTTATTTGTGAATTTCAATCTTGCAACTTGCTGAAAACTGTCCAAGGCGTTCATTTCATCTCAACTAGACAGCACAGCAAAAATTGGACATCCAGAGTGCATCAAAAACATGATTTAGAGCTTGTTTATGGAAAAGTGCTTATTTGTGAATTTCAATGTTGCAACTTGCTGAAAACTGTCCACGGCGTTTATTTCATATCAACTCTAGACAGCACAGCAAAAACTGGACATCCAGAGTGCATCAAACATGATTTAGAGCTTGTTTATGGAAAAGTGCTTATTTCTGCATTTCAATGTTGCAACTTGCTGAAAACTGTCCACGGCGTTCATTTCATCTCAACTCTAGACAGCACAGCAAAAATTGGACATCCAGAGTGATTCAAAACATGATTTAGAGCTTGTTTATGGAAAAGTGCTTATTTGTGAATTTCAATCTTGCAAATTGCTGAAAACTGTCCAAGGCGTTCATTTCATCTCAACTCTAGACAGCACAGCAAAAACTGGACATCCAGAGTGCATCAAACATGATTTAGAGCTTGTTTATGGAAAAGTGCTTATTTCTGCATTTCAATGTTGCAACTTGCTGAAAACTGTCCACGGCGTTTATTTCATCTCAACTAGACAGCACAGCAAAAACTGGACATCCAGAGTGCATCAAACATGATTTAGAGCTGGTTTATGGAAAAGTGCTTATTTCTGCATTTCAATGTTGCAACTTGCTGAAAACTGTCCACGGCGTTTATTTCATCTCAACTAGACAGCACAGCAAAAATTGGACATCCAGAGTGCATCAAAAACATGATTTTAGAGCTTGTTTTATGGAAAAGTGCTTACTTGTGAATTTCAATCTTGCAACTTGCTGAAAACTGTCCAAGGCGTTCATTTCATCTCAACTAGACAGCACAGCAAAAATTGGACATCCAGAGTGCATCAAAAACATGACTTTAGAGCTTGTTTATGGAAAAGTGCTTATTTGTGAATTTCAATCTTGCAACTTGCTGAAAACTGTCCAAGGCGTTCATTTCATCTCAACTCTCGACAGCACAGCAAAAACTGGACATCCAGAGTGCATCAAACATGATTTAGAGCTGGTTTATGGAAAAGTGCTTATTTCTGCATTTCAATGTTGCAACTTGCTGAAAACTGTCCACGGCGTTTATTTCATCTCAACTCCAGACAGCACAGCAAAAATTGGACATCCAGAGTGATTCAAAACATGATTTAGAGCTTGTTTATGGAAAAGTGCTTATTTGTGAATTTCAATCTTGCAACTTGCTGAAAACTGTCCAAGGCGTTCATTTCATCTCAACTCTAGACAGCACAGCAAAAACTGGACATCCAGACTGCATCAAAACATGATTTAGAGCTTGTTTATGGAAAAGTGCTTATTTGTGAATTTCAATCTTGCAACTTGCTGAAAACTGTCCAAGGCGTTCATTTCATCTCAACTAGACAGCACAGCAAAAATTGGACATCCAGAGTGCATCAAAAACATGATTTAGAGCTTGTTTATGGAAAAGTGCTTATTTGTGAATTTCAATCTTGCAACTTGCTGAAAACTGTCCAAGGCGTTCATTTCATCTCAACTCTAGACAGCACAGCAAAAACTAGACATCCAGAGTGCATCAAAACATGATTTAGAGCTTGTTTATGGAAAAGTGCTTATTTGTGAATTTCAATCTTGCAACTGAAAACTGTCCAAGGCGTTCATTTCATCTCAACTCTAGACAGCACAGCAAAAATTGGACATCCAGAGTGCATCAAAACATGATTTAGAGCTTGTTTATGGAAAAGTGCTTATTTTGCATTTCAATCTTGCAACTTGCTGAAAACTGTCCAAGGCGTTCATTTCATCTCAACTCTAGACAGCACAGCAAAAACTGGACATCCAGACTGCATCAAAACATGATTTAGAGCTTGTTTATGGAAAAGTGCTTATTTCTGCATTTCAATCTTGCAACTTGCTGAAAACTGTCCAAGGCGTTCATTTCATCTCAACTCTAGACAGCACAGCAAAAATTGGACATCCAGAGTGATTCAAAACATGATTTAGAGCTTGTTTATGGAAAAGTGCTTATTTGTGAATTTCAATCTTGCAACTTGCTGAAAACTGTCCACGGCGTTTATTTCATCTCAACTAGACAGCACAGCAAAAATTGGACATCCAGAGTGCATCAAAAACATGATTTTAGAGCTTGTTTATGGAAAAGTGCTTATTTGTGAATTTCAATCTTGCAACTTGCTGAAAACTGTCCAAGGCGTTCATTTCATCTCAACTAGACAGCACAGCAAAAATTGGACATCCAGAGTGCATCAAACATGATTTAGAGCTTGTTTATGGAAAAGTGCTTATTTCTGCATTTCAATGTTGCAACTTGCTGAAAACTGTCCACGGCGTTTATTTCATCTCAACTTGACAGCACAGCAAAAACTGGACATCCAGAGTGCATCAAACATGATTTAGAGCTGGTTTATGGAAAAGTGCTTATTTCTGCATTTCAATGTTGCAACTTGCTGAAAACTGTCCACGGCGTTTATTTCATCTCAACTAGACAGCACAGCACAAATTGGACATCCAGAGTGCATCAAAAACATGATTTTAGAGCTTGTTTTATGGAAAAGTGCTTATTTGTGAATTTCAATCTTGCAACTTGCTGAAAACTGTCCAAGGCGTTCATTTCATCTCAACTAGACAGCACAGCAAAAATTGGACATCCAGAGTGCATCAAAAACATGATTTTAGAGCTTGTTTATGGAAAAGTGCTTATTTCTGCATTTCAATGTTGCAACTTGCTGAAAACTGTCCACGGCGTTCATTTCATCTCAACTCTAGACAGCACAGCAAAACTGGACATCCAGAGTGCATCAAACATGATTTAGAGCTTGTTTATGGAAAAGTGCTTATTTCTGCATTTCAATGTTGCAACTTGCTGAAAACTGTCCACGGCGTTCATTTCATCTCAACTCTAGACAGCACAGCAAAAATTGGACATCCAGAGTGATTCAAAACATGATTTAGAGCTTGTTTATGGAAAAGTGCTTATTTGTGAATTTCAATCTTGCAACTTGCTGAAAACTGTCCAAGGCGTTCATTTCATCTCAACTCTAGACAGCACAGCAAAAACTGGACATCCAGACTGCATCAAAACATGATTTAGAGCTTGTTTATGGAAAAGTGCTTATTTGTGAATTTCAATCTTGCAACTTGCTGAAAACTGTCCAAGGCGTTTATTTCATCTCAACTCTAGACAGCACAGCAAAAATTGGACATCCAGAGTGCATCAAAACATGATTTAGAGCTTGTTTATGGAAAAGTGCTTATTTCTGCATTTCAATCTTGCAACTTGCTGAAAACTGTCCAAGGCGTTCATTTCATCTCAAATAGACAGCACAGCAAAAATTGGACATCCAGAGTGCAACAAACATGATTTAGAGCTTGTTTATGGAAAAGTGCTTATTTCTGCATTTCAATCTTGCAACTTGCTGAAAACTGTCCAAGGCGTTCATTTCATCTCAACTCTAGACAGCACAGCAAAAATTGGACATCCAGAGTGATTCAAAACATGATTTAGAGCTTGTTTATGGAAAAGTGCTTATTTGTGAATTTCAATCTTGCAACTTGCTGAAAACTGTCCAAGGCGTTCATTTCATCTCAACTCTAGACAGCACAGCAAAAGCTGGACATCCAGAGTGCATCAAACATGATTTAGAGCTTGTTTATGGAAAAGTGCTTATTTCTGCATTTCAATGTTGCAACTTGCTGAAAACTGTCCACGGCGTTCATTTCATCTCAACTCTAGACAGCACAGCAAAAATTGGACATCCAGAGTGATTCAAAACATGATTTAGAGCTTGTTTATGGAAAAGTGCTTATTTGTGAATTTCAATCTTGCAACTTGCTGAAAACTGTCCAAGGCGTTCATTTCATCTCAACTCTAGACAGCACAGCAAAAACTGGACATCCAGACTGCATCAAAACATGATTTAGAGCTTGTTTATGGAAAAGTGCTTATTTGTGAATTTCAATCTTGCAACTTGCTGAAAACTGTCCAAGGCGTTTATTTCATCTCAACTCTAGACAGCACAGCAAAAATTGGACATCCAGAGTGCATCAAAACATGATTTAGAGCTTGTTTATGGAAAAGTGCTTATTTCTGCATTTCAATCTTGCAACTTGCTGAAAACTGTCCAAGGCGTTCATTTCATCTCAACTCTAGACAGCACAGCAAAAATTGGACATCCAGAGTGCAACAAACATGATTTAGAGCTTGTTTATGGAAAAGTGCTTATTTCTGCATTTCAATCTTGCAACTTGCTGAAAACTGTCCAAGGCGTTCATTTCATCTCAACTCTAGACAGCACAGCAAAAATTGGACATCCAGAGTGATTCAAAACATGATTTAGAGCTTGTTTATGGAAAAGTGCTTATTTGTGAATTTCAATCTTGCAACTTGCTGAAAACTGTCCAAGGCGTTCATTTCATCTCAACTCTAGACAGCACAGCAAAAGCTGGACATCCAGAGTGCATCAAACATGATTTAGAGCTGGTTTATGGAAAAGTGCTTATTTCTGCATTTCAATGTTGCAACTTGCTGAAAACTGTCCAAGGCGTTTATTTCATCTCAACTCTAGACAGCACAGCAAAAACTGGACATCCAGAGTGCATCAAACATGATTTAGAGCTTGTTTATGGAAAACTGCTTATTTCTGCATTTCAATGTTGCAACTTGCTGAAAACTGTCCAAGGCGTTTATTTCATCTCAACTCTAGACAGCACAGCAAAAATTGGACATCCAGAGTGATTCAAAACATGATTTAGAGCTTGTTTATGGAAAAGTGCTTATTTGTGAATTTCAATCTTGCAACTTGCTGAAAACTGTCCAAGGCGTTCATTTCATCTCAACTCTAGACAGCACAGCAAAAGCTGGACATCCAGAGTGCATCAAACATGATTTAGAGCTGGTTTATGGAAAAGTGCTTATTTCTGCATTTCAATGTTGCAACTTGCTGAAAACTGTCCAAGGCGTTCATTTCATCTCAACTCTAGACAGCACAGCAAAAACTGGACATCCAGAGTGCATCAAACATGATTTAGAGCTGGTTTATGGAAAAGTGCTTATTTCTGCATTTCAATGTTGCAACTTGCTGAAAACTGTCCACGGCGTTTATTTCAGATCATCAAAAACATGATTTAGAGCTTGTTTATGGAAAAGCTTATTTGTGAACAGCAAAAACTGTGGTTCATTTCATCTCATCTAGACAGCACAGCAAAAACTGCATCAGAAAAACATGATTTAGAGCTTGTTTATGGAAAAGTGTATTTGTGAATTTCAATCTTGCAAATTGCTGAAAACTGTCCAAACTGTCATTTCATCTCAACTCTAGACAGCACAGCAAAAACTGGACATCCAGACTGCATCAAAACATGATTTAGAGCTTGTTTATGGAAAAGTGCTTATTTGTGAATTTCAATCTTGCAACTTGCTGAAAACTGTCCAATGCGTTCATTTCATCTCAACTCTAGACAGCACAGCAAAAACTGGACATCCAGAGTGCATCAAACATGATTTAGAGCTTGTTTATGGAAAAGTGCTTATTTGTGAATTTCAATCTTGCAACTTGCTGAAAACTGTCCACGGCGTTCATTTCATCTCAACTCTAGACAGCACAGCAAAAATTGGACATCCAGAGTGATTCAAAACCTGATTTAGAGCTTGTTTATGGAAAAGTGCTTATTTGTGAATTTCAATCTTGCAACTTGCTGAAAACTGTCCAAGGCTTTCATTTCATCTCAACTCTAGACAGCACAGCAAAAACTGGACATCCAGAGTGCATCAAACATGATTTAGAGCTTGTTTATGGAAAAGTGCTTATTTCTGCATTTCAATGTTGCAACTTGCTGAAAACTGTCCACGGCGTTTATTTCATCTCAACTAGACAAGCACAGCAAAAATTGGACATCCAGAGTGCATCAAAAACATGATTTAGAGCTTGTTTATGGAAAAGTGCTTATTTGTGAATTTCAATCTTGCAACTTGCTGAAAACTGTCCAAGGCGTTCATTTCATCTCAACTCTAGACAGCACAGCAAAAACTGGACATCCAGAGTGCATCAAACATGATTTAGAGCTTGTTTATGGAAAAGTGCTTATTTCTGCATTTCAATGTTGCAACTTGCTGAAAACTGTCCACGGCGTTCATTTCATCTCAACTCTAGACAGCACAGCAAAAATTGGACATCCAGAGTGATTCAAAACATGATTTAGAGCTTGTTTATGGAAAAGTGTATTTGTGAATTTCAATCTTGCTGTAACGGTTTTCTAGTGGTGATGAAGGAGAGTCGGACCAAACTGCAGCGTGTTGATTGCGATCCATGTTTAATATAACAAAGAAACACGAACTTACAAAAAAACAATAAACGAAACCGAAACAGCCTATCTGGTGCAAACTAACAACGAGTACACATAGGACACTAAGGACAATCACCCACGACAAACTCAAAGAATATGGCTGCCTAAATATGGTTCCCAATCAGAGACAACGATAAGCACCTGCCTCTGATTGAGAACCACTCCAGACAGCCATAGACCTTGCTAGACAACCCACTAAGCTACAATCCCAATACCACCACCAAAACCCCAAGACAAACACACCACAATTACAAAAACCCCATGCCACACCCTGGCCTGACCAAATACATAAAAATAAACACAAAATACTTTGACCAGGGCGTGACAGAACCCCCCCCCTAAGGTGCGGACTCCCGAACGCACCTCAAAACAATAGGGAGGGTCCGGGTGGGCGTCTGTCCATGGTGGCGGCTCCGGCGCGGGACGTGGACCCCACTCCTTTAATGTCTTAGTCCCCTCTCCCTTCGTCCCTGGATAGTCCACCCTCGCCGCCGACCATGGCCTAGTAGTCCTCACCCAGAACCCCACTGGACTGAGGAACAGATCGGGACTGAAGGACAGCTCGGGACTGAGGCAGTTCGGGACTGAGGGGAAGCTCGGGAGTGAGAGAAAGCTCAGGAGTGAGAGAAAGCTCAGGAGTGAGAGAAAGCTCAGGAGTGAGAGAAAGCTCAGGAGTGAGAGAAAGCTCAGGAGTGAGAGAAAGCTCAGGAGTGAGAGGAAGCTCAGGAGTGAGAGGAAGCTCAGGCAGGTAGATAGATCTACCAGATCCTGGCTGGCTGGTGGTTTCAGCAGATCCTGGCTGACTGGCAGATCCTGGCTGACTGGCAGATCTGGAAGAGTCTGGTTGACTGGCAGATCTGGAAGAGTCTGGTTGACTGGCAGATCTGGAAGAGTCTGGTTGACTGGCAGATCTGGAAGAGTCTGGTTGACTGGCAGATCTGGAAGAGTCTGGTTGACTGGCAGATCTGGAAGAGTCTGGTTGACTGGCAGATCTGGAAGAGTCTGGCTGACTGGCAGATCTGGAAGAGTCTGGCAGACTGGCGATGCTGGGCAGACCGGCGGCGCCGGGCAGACTGGCGGCGCCGGGCAGACTGGCGGCGCCGGGCAGACTGGCGACGCTGGGCAGACTGGCGACGCTGGGCAGACTGGCGGTGCTGGGCAGACTGACGACGCTGGGCAGACTGACGACGCTGGGCAGACTGGCGGTGCTGGGCAGACTGGCGATGCTGGGCAGACTGGCGATGCTGGGCAGACTGGCGATGCTGGGCAGACTGGCGATGCTGGGCAGACTGATGGCGCTGGGCAGACTGGCGATGCTGGGCAGACTGGGGGCACTGGCGGCGCTGGGCAGACTGGCGGCACTTGCTGCTCCATATAGGCTGACAGCTCTGGCGGCTTCTTACAGACTGACCGCTCTGGCGGCTCCGTGCTGACTGGCAGCTCCTTGCAGACTGGCAGCTCCTTGCAGACTGGCAGCTCCTTACAGACTGACAGCTCCGTGCAGACTGGCAGCTCCTTACAGACTGACAGCTCCGTGCAGACTGACAGCTCCGTGCAGACTGACAGCTCCGTGCAGACTGGCTGCTCCATGCAGACTGACAGCTCTGGCTGCTTCATGCAGACTGACAGCTCTGGCTGCTCCATGTAGACTGGCTGCTTCATGCAGACTGGCAGCTCGGGCTGCTTCATGTAGACTGACAGCTCTGGCTGCTCCATGCGGACTGACAGCTCTGGCTGCTCCATGTAGACTGACTGCTTCATGCAGACTGGCAGCTCGGGCTGCTTCATGTAGACTGACAGCTCTGGCTCCTCCATGCAGACTGACAGCTCTGACTGCTCCATGCAGACTGACAGCTCTGGCTGCTTCATGCAGACTGGCAGCTCTGGCTGCTCTATGTAGACTGGCTGCTTCATGCAGACTGGCAGCTCGGGCTGCTTCATGTAGACTGACAGCTCTGGCTGCTCCATGCG
Source organism: Oncorhynchus tshawytscha (assembly GCF_018296145.1). Lineage (NCBI taxonomy): Eukaryota > Metazoa > Chordata > Actinopteri > Salmoniformes > Salmonidae > Oncorhynchus > Oncorhynchus tshawytscha. The sequence continues at coordinate 14,156,580 of NC_056443.1, forward strand.
GACTGACAGCTCTGGCTGCTCCATGCGGACTGACAGCTCTGGCTGCTCCATGTAGACTGGCTGCTTCCTGCAGACTGGCAGCTCGGGCTGCTTCATGTAGACTGACAGCTCTGGCTGCTCCATGTAGACTGGCTGCTTCATGCAGACTGGCAGCTCGGGCTGCTTCATGTAGACTGACAGTTCTGGCTGCTCCATGCAGACTGACAGCTCTGACTGCTCCATGCAGACTGACAGCTCTGACTGCTCCATGCAGACTGACAGCTCTGACTGCTCCATGCAGACTGACAGCTCTGGCTGCTTCATGCAGACTGGCAGCTCTGGCTGCGCTGAACAGGCGGGAGACTCCTGCAGCGCTGTGTCGGAGGAAGGCTCTGGCTGCGCTAAACAGGCGGGAGACTCCGGCAGCGCTGGAGAGGAGAAAGGCTCTGGCTGCGCTAAACAGGCGGGAGGCTCCGGCAGCGCTGTAGAGGAGGAAGGCTCTGGCTGCGCTAAACAGGCGGGAGACTCCAGCAGCGCAGGAGAGGAGAAAAGCGCTGGCTGCGCTGAACAGGCGAGGCACACTGAAGGCCTGGTGCGTGGTGCTGGAACTGGTGGTACTGGATCGAGGACACGCACAGGAAGCCTGGTGCGGGGAGCTGCTACCGGAGGGCTGGGGTGTGGAGGTGGTACTGGATAGACCGGACCGTGCAGGCGCACTGGGGCTCTTGAGCACCGAGCCTGCCCAACCTTACCTGGTTGAATGCTCCCGGTTGCCCTGCCAGTGCGGCGAGGTGGAATAGCCTGCACTGGGCTATGCAGGCGAACCGGAGACACCGAGCGCAAGGCTGGTGCCATGTAAGCCGGCCCAAGGAGACGCACTGGGGACCAGATGCGTAGAGCCGGCTTCATGGCATTTGGCTCGACGCTCAATCTAGCCCGGCCGATACGCGGAGCTGGAATATACCGAACCGGGCTGTGCACCCGCACTGGAGACACCGTGCGCTCCACAGCATAACACGGTGCCTGCCCGGTCTCTCCAGCCCCCGGTAAGCACAGGGAGTTTGCGCAGGTCTCCTACCTGGCATAGCCATACTCCCTGTAAGCCCCCCAAGAAATTTTTGGGGCTGACTCTCGGGCTTCCATCCGCTCTGCCGTGCTAGCTCCTCATAATGCCGCCTCTCTGCTTTTGCTGCCTCCAGCTCGGCTTTGGGGCGACAATAATCTCCAGGCTCATTCCAGGGTCCTTTACCGTCCAATTCCTCCTCCCATGTCCATAACTCCAGGTGGTGCAACCTCTCCCACTGTAGCTGCTGCTGCTCCTGCTGCTGCTGCCTCTGTTGCCTCTTCTCCTGTTGCTCCTTTGGGCGGCTACACTCCCCTGGTTTAGCCCAGGGTCCTCTCCCGTCGAAGATCTCCTCCCATGACCAGAAATCCTTGGTGAGCATCTCCTTTTTCGGCTGCTCCTGCCTGTTGACACGCCGCTTGGTCCGTTGGTGGTGGGTGATTCTGTAACGGTTTTCTAGTGGTGATGAAGGAGAGTCGGACCAAACTGCAGCGTGTTGATTGCGATCCATGTTTAATATAACAAAGAAACACGAACTTACAAAAAAACAATAAACGAAACCGAAACAGCCTATCTGGTGCAAACTAACAACGAGTACACATAGGACACTAAGGACAATCACCCACGACAAACTCAAAGAATATGGCTGCCTAAATATGGTTCCCAATCAGAGACAACGATAAGCACCTGCCTCTGATTGAGAACCACTCCAGACAGCCATAGACCTTGCTAGACAACCCACTAAGCTACAATCCCAATACCACCACCAAAACCCCAAGACAAACACACCACAATTACAAAAACCCCATGCCACACCCTGGCCTGACCAAATACATAAAAATAAACACAAAATACTTTGACCAGGGCGTGACACTTGCAAATTGCTGAAAACTGTCCAAGGCGTTCATTTCATCTCAACTCTAGACAGCACAGCAAAAACTGGACATCCAGACTGCATCAAAACATGATTTAGAGCTTGTTTATGGAAAAGTGCTTATTTGTGAATTTCAATCTTGCAACTTGCTGAAAACTGTCCAAGGCGTTCATTTCATCTCAACGAGACAGCACAGCAAAAATTGGACATCCAGAGTGCATCAAAAACATGATTTAGAGCTTGTTTATGGAAAAGTGCTTATTTGTGAATTTCAATCTTGCAACTTGCTGAAAACTGTCCAAGGCGTTCATTTCATCTCAACTCTAGACAGCACAGCAAAAGCTGGACATCCAGAGTGCATCAAACATGATTTAGAGCTTGTTTTATGGAAAAGTGCTTATTTGTGAATTTCAATCTTGCAACTTGCTGAAAACTGTCCACGGCGTTCATTTCATCTCAACTCTAGACAGCACAGCAAAAATTGGACATCCAGAGTGATTCAAAACATGATTTAGAGCTTGTTTATGGAAAAGTGCTTATTTCTGCATTTCAATGTTGCAACTTGCTGAAAACTGTCCACGGCGTTCATTTCATCTCAACTCTAGACAGCACAGCAAAAATTGGACATCCAGAGTGATTCAAAACATGATTTAGAGCTTGTTTATGGAAAAGTGCTTATTTGTGAATTTCAATCTTGCAACTTGCTGAAAACTGTCCAAGGCGTTCATTTCATCTCAACTCTAGACAGCACAGCAAAAACTGGACATCCAGAGTGCATCAAACATGATTTAGAGCTTGTTTATGGAAAAGTGCTTATTTCTGCATTTCAATGTTGCAACTTGCTGAAAACTGTCCACGGCGTTTATTTCATCTCAACTAGACAAGCACAGCAAAAATTGGACATCCAGAGTGCATCAAAAACATGATTTAGAGCTTGTTTATGGAAAAGTGCTTATTTGTGAATTTCAATCTTGCAACTTGCTGAAAACTGTCCAAGGCGTTCATTTCATCTCAACTCTAGACAGCACAGCAAAAACTGGACATCCAGAGTGCATCAAACATGATTTAGAGCTTGTTTATGGAAAAGTGCTTATTTCTGCATTTCAATGTTGCAACTTGCTGAAAACTGTCCACGGCGTTCATTTCATCTCAACTCTAGACAGCACAGCAAAAATTGGACATCCAGAGTGATTCAAAACATGATTTAGAGCTTGTTTATGGAAAAGTGTATTTGTGAATTTCAATCTTGCAAATTGCTGAAAACTGTCCAAGGCGTTCATTTCATCTCAACTCTAGACAGCACAGCAAAAACTGGACATCCAGACTGCATCAAAACATGATTTAGAGCTTGTTTATGGAAAAGTGCTTATTTCTGCATTTCAATCTTGCAACTTGCTGAAAACTGTCCAAGGCGTTCATTTCATCTCAACTCTCGACAGCACAGCAAAAACTGGACATCCAGAGTGCATCAAACATGATTTAGAGCTTGTTTATGGAAAAGTGCTTATTTGTGAATTTCAATCTTGCAACTTGCTGAAAACTGTCCACGGCGTTTATTTCATCTCAACTAGACAGCACAGCAAAAATTGGACATCCAGAGTGCATCAAAAACATGATTTTAGAGCTTGTTTATGGAAAAGTGCTTATTTGTGAATTTCAATCTTGCAACTTGCTGAAAACTGTCCAAGGCGTTCATTTCATCTCAACTCTAGACAGCACAGCAAAAACTGGACATCCAGAGTGCATCAAACATGATTTAGAGCTTGTTTATGGAAAAGTGCTTATTTCTGCATTTCAATGTTGCAACTTGCTGAAAACTGTCCAAGGCGTTCATTTCATCTCAACTCTAGACAGCACAGCAAAAACTGGACATCCAGACTGCATCAAAACATGATTTAGAGCTTGTTTATGGAAAAGTGCTTAATTCTGCATTTCAATCTTGCAACTTGCTGAAAACTGTCCACGGCGTTCATTTCATCTCAACTCTAGACAGCACAGCAAAAATTGGACATCCAGAGTGATTCAAAACATGATTTAGAGCTTGTTTATGGAAAAGTGCTTATTTGTGAATTTCAATCTTGCAACTTGCTGAAAACTGTCCAAGGCGTTCATTTCATCTCAACTCTAGACAGCACAGCAAAAACTGGACATCCAGACTGCATCAAAACATGATTTAGAGCTTGTTTATGGAAAAGTGCTTATTTGTGAATTTCAATCTTGCAACTTGCTGAAAACTGTCCAATGCGTTCATTTCATCTCAACTAGACAGCACAGCAAAAATTGGACATCCAGAGTGCATCAAAAACATGATTTAGAGCTTGTTTATGGAAAAGTGCTTATTTGTGAATTTCAATCTTGCAACTTGCTGAAAACTGTCCAAGGCGTTCATTTCATCTCAACTCTAGACAGCACAGCAAAAATTGGACATCCAGAGTGCATCAAAAACATGACTTTAGAGCTTGTTTTTGGAAAAGTGCTTATTTGTGAATTTCAATCTTGCAACTTGCTGAAAACTGTCCAAGGCGTTCATTTCATCTCAACTCTAGACAGCACAGCAAAAACTGGACATCCAGAGTGCATCAAAACATGATTTAGAGCTTGTTTATGGAAAAGTGCTTATTTCTGCATTTCAATCTTGCAACTTGCTGAAAACTGTCCAAGGCGTTCATTTCATCTCAACTAGACAGCACAGCAAAAATTGGACATCCAGAGTGCATCAAAAACATGACTTTAGAGCTTGTTTTTGGAAAAGTGCTTATTTGTGAATTTCAATCTTGCAACTTGCTGAAAACTGTCCAAGGCGTTCATTTCATCTCAACTCTAGACAGCACAGCAAAAACTGGACATCCAGAGTGCATCAAACATGATTTAGAGCTTGTTTATGGAAAAGTGCTTATTTCTGCATTTCAATCTTGCAACTTGCTGAAAACTGTCCACGGCGTTCATTTCATCTCAACTCTAGACAGCACAGCAAAAACTGGACATCCAGAGTGCATCAAAAACATGATTTAGAGCTTGTTTATGGAAAAGTGCTTATTTCTGAATTTCAATCTTGCAACTTGCTGAAAACTGTCCAAGGCGTTCATTTCATCTCAACTCTAGACAGCACAGCAAAAATTGGACATCCAGAGTGCATCAAAACATGATTTAGAGCTTGTTTATGGAAAAGTGCTTATTTGTGAATTTCAATCTTGCAACTTGCTGAAAACTGTCCAAGGCGTTCATTTCATCTCAACTCTAGACAGCACAGCAAAAACTGGACATCCAGACTGCATCAAAACATGATTTAGAGCTGGTTTATGGAAAAGTGCTTATTTGTGAATTTCAATCTTGCAACTTGCTGTCCAAGGCGTTCATTTCATCTCAACTCTAGACAGCACAGCAAAAGCTGGACATCCAGAGTGCATCAAAAACATGATTTTAGAGCTTGTTTTTGGAAAAGTGCTTATTTGTGAATTTCAATCTTGCAACTTGCTGAAAACTGTCCAAGGCGTTCATTTCATCTCAACTCTAGACAGCACAGCAAAAACTGGACATCCAGAGTGCATCAAAACATGATTTAGAGCTTGTTTATGGAAAAGTGCTTATTTGTGAATTTCAATCTTGCAACTTGCTGAAAACTGTCCAAGGCGTTCATTTCATCTCAACTCTAGACAGCACAGCAAAAACTGGACATCCAGAGTGCATCAAAACATGATTTAGAGCTTGTTTATGGAAAAGTGCTTATTTGTGAATTTCAATCTTGCAACTTGCTGAAAACTGTCCAAGGCGTTCATTTCATCTCAACTCTAGACAGCACAGCAAAAACTGGACATCCAGAGTGCATCAAAACATGATTTAGAGCTTGTTTATGGAAAAGTGCTTATTTGTGAATTTCAATCTTGCAACTTGCTGAAAACTGTCCAAGGCGTTCATTTCATCTCAACTCTAGACAGCACAGCAAAAACTGGACATCCAGAGTGCATCAAAACATGATTTAGAGCTTGTTTATGGAAAAGTGCTTATTTGTGAATTTCAATCTTGCAACTTGCTGAAAACTGTCCAAGGCGTTCATTTCATCTCAACTCTAGACAGCACAGCAAAAACTGGACATCCAGAGTGCATCAAACATGATTTAGAGCTTGTTTATGGAAAAGTGCTTATTTCTGCATTTCAATGTTGCAACTTGCTGAAAACTGTCCACGGCGTTTATTTCATCTCAACTAGACAGCACAGCAAAAATTGGACATCCAGAGTGCATCAAAACATGATTTAGAGCTTTTATGGAAAAGTGCTTATTTGTGAATTTCAATCTTGCAACTTGCTGAAAACTGTCCAAGGCGTTCATTTCATCTCAACTCTAGACAGCACAGCAAAAACTGGACATCCAGAGTGCATCAAACATGATTTAGAGCTTGTTTATGGAAAAGTGCTTATTTCTGCATTTCAATGTTGCAACTTGCTGAAAACTGTCCACGGCGTTCATTTCATCTCAACTCTAGACAGCACAGCAAAAATTGGACATCCAGAGTGATCAAAACATGATTTAGAGCTTGTTTATGGAAAAGTGCTTATTTGTGAATTTCAATCTTGCAACTTGCTGAAAACTGTTGTTCATTTCATCTCAACTCTAGACAGCACAGCAAAAACTGACATCCAGACTGCATCAAAACATGATTTAGAGCTTGTTTATGGAAAAGTGCTTATTTGTGAATTTCAATCTTGCAACTTGCTGAAAACTGTCCAAGGCGTTCATTTCATCTCAACTAGACAGCACAGCAAAAATTGGACATCCAGAGTGCATCAAAAACATGATTTAGAGCTTGTTTATGGAAAAGTGCTTATTTGTGAATTTCAATCTTGCAACTTGCTGAAAACTGTCCAAGGCGTTCATTTCATCTCAACTCTAGACAGCACAGCAAAAACTGGACATCCAGAGTGCATCAAAACATGATTTAGAGCTTGTTTATGGAAAAGTGCTTATTTGTGAATTTCAATCTTGCAACTTGCTGAAAACTGTCCAAGGCGTTCATTTCATCTCAACTCTAGACAGCACAGCAAAAATTGGACATCCAGAGTGCATCAAAACATGATTTAGAGCTTGTTTATGGAAAAGTGCTTATTTGTGAATTTCAATCTTGCAACTTGCTGAAAACTGTCCAAGGCGTTCATTTCATCTCAACTCTAGACAGCACAGCAAAAACTGGACATCCAGAGTGCATCAAACATGATTTTAGAGCTTGTTTTATGGAAAAGTGCTTATTTGTGAATTTCAATCTTGCAACTTGCTGAAAACTGTCCACGGCGTTCATTTCATCTCAACTCTAGACAGCACAGCAAAAATTGGACATCCAGAGTGATTCAAAACATGATTTAGAGCTTGTTTATGGAAAAGTGCTTATTTGTGAATTTCAATCTTGCAACTTGCTGAAAACTGTCCAAGGCGTTCATTTCATCTCAACTCTAGACAGCACAGCAAAAACTGGACATCCAGAGTGCATCAAACATGATTTAGAGCTTGTTTATGGAAAAGTGCTTATTTCTGCATTTCAATGTTGCAACTTGCTGAAAACTGTCCACGGCGTTTATTTCATCTCAACTAGACAGCACAGCAAAAATTGGACATCCAGAGTGCATCAAAAACATGATTTAGAGCTTGTTTATGGAAAAGTGCTTATTTGTGAATTTCAATCTTGCAACTTGCTGAAAACTGTCCAAGGCGTTCATTTCATCTCAACTCTAGACAGCACAGCAAAAACTGGACATCCAGAGTGCATCAAACATGATTTCACGGCGTTCATTTCATCTCAACTCTAGACAGCACAGCAAAAATTGGACATCCAGAGTGCATCAAAACATGATTTAGAGCTTGTTTATGGAAAAGTGCTTATTTGTGAATTTCAATCTTGCAACTTGCTGAAAACTGTCCAAGGCGTTCATTTCATCTCAACTCTAGACAGCACAGCAAAAACTGGACATCCAGAGTGCATCAAAACATGATTTAGAGCTTGTTTATGGAAAAGTGCTTATTTGTGAATTTCAATCTTGCAACTTGCTGAAAACTGTCCAAGGCGTTCATTTCATCTCAACTCTAGACAGCACAGCAAAAACTGGACATCCAGAGTGCATCAAACATGATTTAGAGCTTGTTTATGGAAAAGTGCTTATTTGTGAATTTCAATCTTGCAACTTGCTGAAAACTGCGTTCATTTCATCTCAACTCGAGACAGCACAGCCACGGCGTTCATTTCATCTCAACTAGACAGCACAGCAAAAATTGGACATCCAGAGTGCATCAAAAACATGATTTAGAGCTTGTTTATGGAAAAGTGCTTATTTGTGAATTTCAATCTTGCAACTTGCTGAAAACTGTCCAAGGCGTTCATTTCATCTCAACTCTAGACAGCACAGCAAAACTGGACATCCAGAGTGCATCAAACATGATTTAGAGCTTGTTTATGGAAAAGTGCTTATTTTGCATTTCAATCTTGCAACTTGCTGAAAACTGTCCAAGGCGTTCATTTCATCTCAACTCTAGACAGCACAGCAAAAACTGGACATCCAGAGTGCATCAAAACATGATTTAGAGCTTGTTTATGGAAAAGTGCTTATTTGTGAATTTCAATCTTGCAACTTGCTGAAAACTGTCCAAGGCGTTCATTTCATCTCAACTCTAGACAGCACAGCAAAAATTGGACATCCAGAGTGCATTCAAAACATGATTTAGAGCTTGTTTATGGAAAAGTGCTTATTTGTGAATTTCAATCTTGCAAATTGCTGAAAACTGTCCAAGGCGTTCATTTCATCTCAACTCTAGACAGCACAGCAAAAACTGGACATCCAGACTGCATCAAAACATGATTTAGAGCTTGTTTATGGAAAAGTGCTTATTTGTGAATTTCAATCTTGCAACTTGCTGAAAACTGTCCAAGGCGTTCATTTCATCTCAACTAGACAGCACAGCAAAAATTGGACATCCAGAGTGCATCAAAAACATGATTTAGAGCTTGTTTATGGAAAAGTGCTTATTTGTGAATTTCAATCTTGCAACTTGCTGAAAACTGTCCAAGGCGTTCATTTCATCTCAACTCTAGACAGCACAGCAAAAACTGGACATCCAGAGTGCATCAAAACATGATTTAGAGCTTGTTTATGGAAAAGTGCTTATTTGTGAATTTCAATCTTGCAACTTGCTGAAAACTGTCCAAGGCGTTCATTTCATCTCAACTCTAGACAGCACAGCAAAAACTGGACATCCAGAGTGCATCAAACATGATTTAGAGCTTGTTTATGGAAAAGTGCTTATTTCTGCATTTCAATGTTGCAACTTGCTGAAAACTGTCCACGGCGTTCATTTCATCTCAACTAGACAGCACAGCAAAAATTGGACATCCAGAGTGCATCAAAACATGATTTAGAGCTTGTTTTATGGAAAAGTGCTTATTTGTGAATTTCAATCTTGCAACTTGCTGAAAACTGTCCAAGGCGTTCATTTCATCTCAACTCTAGACAGCACAGCAAAAACTGGACATCCAGAGTGCATCAAACATGATTTAGAGCTTGTTTATGGAAAAGTGCTTATTTCTGCATTTCAATGTTGCAACTTGCTGAAAACTGTCCACGGCGTTTATTTCATCTCAACTAGACAGCACAGCACAAATTGGACATCCAGAGTGCATCAAAAACATGATTTTAGAGCTGGTTTATGGAAAAGTGCTTATTTGTGAATTTCAATCTTGCAACTTGCTGAAAACTGTCCAAGGCGTTCATTTCATCTCAACTCTAGACAGCACAGCAAAAACTGGACATCCAGAGTGCATCAAACATGATTTAGAGCTTGTTTATGGAAAAGTGCTTATTTCTGCATTTCAATGTTGCAACTTGCTGAAAACTGTCCACGGCGTTCATTTCATCTCAACTCTAGACAGCACAGCAAAAATTGGACATCCAGAGTGATTCAAAACATGATTTAGAGCTTGTTTATGGAAAAGTGCTTATTTGTGAATTTCAATCTTGCAACTTGCTGAAAACTGTCCAAGGCGTTCATTTCATCTCAACTCTAGACAGCACAGCAAAAACTGGACATCCAGACTGCATCAAAACATGATTTAGAGCTGGTTTATGGAAAAGTGCTTATTTGTGAATTTCAATCTTGCAACTTGCTATCCAAGGCGTTCATTTCTTCTCAACTCTAGACAGCACAGCAAAAATTGGACATCCAGAGTGCATCAAAAACATGATTTAGAGCTTGTTTATGGAAAAGTGCTTATTTGTGAATTTCAATCTTGCAACTTGCTGAAAACTGTCCAAGGCGTTCATTTCATCTCAACTCTAGACAGCACAGCAAAAGCTGGACATCCAGAGTGCATCAAACATGATTTAGAGCTGGTTTATGGAAAAGTGCTTATTTCTGAATTTCAATCTTGCAACTTGCTGAAAACTGTGCGTTCATTTCATCTCAACTAGACAGCACAGCAAAAAGACATCCAGAGTGCATCAAAAACATGATTTAGAGCTTGTTTATGGAAAAGTGCTTATTTGTGAATTTCAATCTTGCAACTTGCTGAAAACTGTCCAAGGCGTTCATTTCATCTCAACTCTAGACAGCACAGCAAAAACTGGACATCCAGAGTGCATCAAAACATGATTTAGAGCTTGTTTATGGAAAAGTGCTTATTTCTGCATTTCAATGTTGCAACTTGCTGAAAACTGTCCAAGGCGTTCATTTCATCTCAACTCTAGACAGCACAGCAAAAATTGGACATCCAGAGTGCATCAAAACATGATTTAGAGCTTGTTTATGGAAAAGTGCTTATTTGTGAATTTCAATCTTGCAACTTGCTGAAAACTGTCCAAGGCGTTCATTTCATCTCAACTCTAGACAGCACAGCAAAAATTGGACATCCAGAGTGCATCAAAAACATGATTTTAGAGCTTGTTTATGGAAAAGTGCTTATTTGTGAATTTCAATCTTGCAACTTGCTGAAAACTGTCCAAGGCGTTCATTTCATCTCAACTAGACAGCACAGCAAAAGCTGGACATCCAGAGTGCATCAAACATGATTTAGAGCTGGTTTATGGAAAAGTGCTTATTTGTGAATTTCAATCTTGCAACTTGCTGAAAACTGTCCAAGGCGTTCATTTCATCTCAACTAGACAGCACAGCAAAAATTGGACATCCAGAGTGCATCAAAAACATGATTTAGAGCTTGTTTATGGAAAAGTGCTTATTTGTGAATTTCAATCTTGCAACTTGCTGAAAACTGTCCAAGGCGTTCATTTCATCTCAACTCTAGACAGCACAGCAAAAACTGGACATCCAGAGTGCATCAAAACATGATTTAGAGCTTGTTTATGGAAAAGTGCTTATTTGTGAATTTCAATCTTGCAACTTGCTGAAAACTGTCCAAGGCGTTCATTTCATCTCAACTCTAGACAGCACAGCAAAAACTGGACATCCAGAGTGCATCAAAACATGATTTAGAGCTTGTTTATGGAAAAGTGCTTATTTGTGAATTTCAATCTTGCAACTTGCTGAAAACTGTCCAAGGCGTTCATTTCATCTCAACTCTAGACAGCACAGCAAAAACTGGACATCCAGAGTGCATCAAACATGATTTAGAGCTTGTTTATGGAAAAGTGCTTATTTGTGAATTTCAATCTTGCAACTTGCTGAAAACTGTCCAAGGCGTTCATTTCATCTCAACTCTAGACAACAGCAAAAACTGGACATCCAGAGTGCATCAAACATGATTTAGAGCTTGTTTATGGAAAAGTGCTTATTTCTGCATTTCAATGTTGCAACTTGCTGAAAACTGTCCACGGCGTTCATTTCATCTCAACTAGACAGCACAGCAAAAATTGGACATCCAGAGTGCATCAAAACATGATTTAGAGCTTGTTTATGGAAAAGTGCTTATTTGTGAATTTCAATCTTGCAACTTGCTGAAAACTGTCCACGTTGTTCATTTCAACTCGAATAGACAGCACAGCAAAAATTGGACATCCAGGGTGCATCAAACATGATTTAGAGCTTGTTTATGGAAAAGTGCTTATTTCTGCATTTCAATCTTGCAACTTGCTGAAAACTGTCCAAGGCGTTCATTTCATCTCAACTCTAGACAGCACAGCAAAAATTGGACATCCAGAGTGCATCAAAACATGATTTAGAGCTTGTTTATGGAAAAGTGCTTATTTCTGCATTTCAATTTGCAACTTGCTGAAAACTGTCCACGGCGTTCATTTCATCTCAACTCCAGACAGCACAGCAAAAATTGGACATCCAGAGTGCATCAAAAACATGATTTAGAGCTGGTTTATGGAAAAGTGCTTATTTGTGAATTTCAATCTTGCAACTTGCTGAAAACTGTCCAAGGCGTTCATTTCATCTCAACTCTAGACAGCACAGCAAAAACTGGACATCCAGAGTGCATCAAACATGATTTAGAGCTTGTTTATGGAAAAGTGCTTATTTCTGCATTTCAATGTTGCAACTTGCTGAAAACTGTCCAAGGCGTTCATTTCATCTCAACTCTAGACAGCACAGCAAAAATTGGACATCCAGAGTGCATCAAAACATGATTTAGAGCTTGTTTATGGAAAAGTGCTTATTTGTGAATTTCAATCTTGCAACTTGCTGAAAACTGTCCAAGGCGTTCATTTCATCTCAACTCTCGACAGCACAGCAAAAATTGGACATCCAGAGTGATTCAAAACATGATTTAGAGCTTGTTTATGGAAAAGTGCTTATTTCTGCATTTCAATCTTGCAACTTGCTGAAAACTGTCCAAGGCGTTCATTTCATCTCAACTCTAGACAGCACAGCAAAAGCTGGACATCCAGAGTGCATCAAAACATGATTTAGAGCTTGTTTATGGAAAAGTGCTTATTTCTGCATTTCAATGTTGCAACTTGCTGAAAACTGTCCACGGCGTTTATTTCATCTCAACTAGACAGCACAGCAAAAATTGGACATCCTGCATCAAAACATGATTTAGAGCTTGTTTATGGAAAAGTGCTTATTTCTGCATTTCAATGTTGCAACTTGCTGAAAACTGTCCACGGCGTTCATTTCATCTCAACTCTAGACAGCACAGCAAAAATTGGACATCCAGAGTGCATCAAACATGATTTAGAGCTTGTTTATGGAAAAGTGCTTATTTCTGCATTTCAATTTGCAACTTGCTGAAAACTGTCCACGGCGTTCATTTCATCTCAACTCCAGACAGCACAGCAAAAATTGGACATCCAGAGTGCATCAAAGCATGATTTAGAGCTTGTTTATGGAAAAGTGCTTATTTGTGAATTTCAATCTTGCAACTTGCTGAAAACTGTCCACGGCGTTCATTTCATCTCAACTCTAGACAGCACAGCAAAAATTGGACATCCAGAGTACATCAAAACATGATTTAGAGCTTGTTTATGGAAAAGTGCTTATTTCTGCATTTCAATCTTGCAACTTGCTGAAAACTGTCCAAGGCGTTCATTTCATCTCAACTCTAGACAGCACAGCAAAAACTGGACATCCAGAGTGCATCAAACATGATTTAGAGCTTGTTTATGGAAAAGTGCTTATTTCTGCATTTCAATGTTGCAACTTGCTGAAAACTGTCCACGGCGTTCATTTCATCTCAACTAGACAGCACAGCAAAAATTGGACATCCAGAGTGCATCAAAAACATGATTTAGAGCTTGTTTATGAAAAGTGCTTATTTGTGAATTTCAATCTTGCAACTTGCTGAAAACTGTCCAAGGCGTTCATTTCATCTCAACTCTAGACAGCACAGCAAAAACTGGACATCCAGAGTGCATCAAACATGATTTAGAGCTTGTTTATGGAAAAGTGCTTATTTCTGCATTTCAATGTTGCAACTTGCTGAAAACTGTCCACGGCGTTCATTTCATCTCAACTCTAGACAGCACAGCAAAAATTGGACATCCAGAGTGCATTCAAAACATGATTTAGAGCTTGTTTATGGAAAAGTGCTTATTTGTGAATTTCAATCTTGCAACTTGCTGAAAACTGTCCAAGGCGTTCATTTCATCTCAACTCTAGACAGCACAGCAAAAATTGGACATCCAGAGTGCATCAAAACATGATTTAGAGCTTGTTTATGGAAAAGTGCTTATTTCTGCATTTCAATCTTGCAACTTGCTGAAAACTGTCCAAGGCGTTCATTTCATCTCAACTCTAGACAGCACAGCAAAAGCTGGACATCCAGAGTGCATCAAACATGATTTAGAGCTTGTTTATGGAAAAGTGCTTATTTCTGCATTTCAATGTTGCAACTTGCTGAAAACTGTCCACGGCGTTTATTTCATCTCAACTAGACAGCACAGCACAAATTGGACATCCAGAGTGCATCAAAAACATGATTTTAGAGCTTGTTTATGGAAAAGTGCTTATTTCTGCATTTCAATGTTGCAACTTGCTGAAAACTGTCCACGGCGTTCATTTCATCTCAACTCTAGACAGCACAGCAAAAACTGGACATCCAGAGTGCATCAAAACATGATTTAGAGCTTGTTTATGGAAAAGTGCTTATTTTGCATTTCAATTTGCAACTTGCTGAAAACTGTGCGTTCATTTCATCTCAACTTAGACAGCACAGCAAAATTGGACATCCAGAGTGATTCAAAACATGATTTAGAGCTTGTTTATGGAAAAGTGCTTATTTGTGAATTTCAATCTTGCAACTTGCTGAAAACTGTCCAAGGCGTTCATTTCATCTCAACTCTAGACAGCACAGCAAAAATTGGACATCCAGAGTGCATCAAAACATGATTTAGAGCTTGTTTATGGAAAAGTGCTTATTTCTGCATTTCAATCTTGCAACTTGCTGAAAACTGTCCAAGGCGTTCATTTCATCTCAACTCTAGACAGCACAGCAAAAACTGGACATCCAGAGTGCATCAAACATGATTTAGAGCTTGTTTATGGAAAAGTGCTTATTTCTGCATTTCAATGTTGCAACTTGCTGAAAACTGTCCACGGCGTTCATTTCATCTCAACTAGACAGCACAGCAAAAATTGGACATCCAGAGTGCATCAAAAACATGATTTAGAGCTTGTTTATGGAAAAGTGCTTATTTGTGAATTTCAATCTTGCAACTTGCTGAAAACTGTCCAAGGCGTTCATTTCATCTCAACTCTAGACAGCACAGCAAAAACTGGACATCCAGAGTGCATCAAACATGATTTAGAGCTTGTTTATGGAAAAGTGCTTATTTCTGCATTTCAATCTTGCAACTTGCTGAAAACTGTCCAAGGCGTTCATTTCATCTCAACTCTAGACAGCACAGCAAAAACTGGACATCCAGAGTGCATCAAACATGATTTAGAGCTTGTTTATGGAAAAGTGCTTATTTCTGCATTTCAATGTTGCAACTTGCTGAAAACTGTCCAGGCGTTCATTTCATCTCAACTAGACAGCACAGCAAAAATTGGACATCCAGAGTGCATCAAAACATGATTTAGAGCTTGTTTATGGAAAAGTGCTTATTTCTGCATTTCAATCTTGCAACTTGCTGAAAACTGTCCAAGGCGTTCATTTCATCTCAACTCTAGACAGCACAGCAAAAACTGGACATCCAGAGTGCATCAAACATGATTTAGAGCTTGTTTATGGAAAAGTGCTTATTTCTGCATTTCAATGTTGCAACTTGCTGAAAACTGTCCACGGCGTTCATTTCATCTCAACTCTAGACAGCACAGCAAAAGCTGGACATCCAGAGTGCATCAAAACATGATTTAGAGCTTGTTTATGGAAAAGTGCTTATTTGTGAATTTCAATCTTGCAACTTGCTGAAAACTGTCCAAGGCGTTCATTTCATCTCAACTCTCGACAGCACAGCAAAAATTGGACATCCAGAGTGATTCAAAACATGATTTAGAGCTTGTTTATGGAAAAGTGCTTATTTCTGCATTTCAATCTTGCAACTTGCTGAAAACTGTCCAAGGCGTTCATTTCATCTCAACTCTAGACAGCACAGCAAAAGCTGGACATCCAGAGTGCATCAAACATGATTTAGAGCTGGTTTATGGAAAAGTGCTTATTTCTGCATTTCAATGTTGCAACTTGCTGAAAACTGTCCAAGGCGTTCATTTCATCTCAACTCTAGACAGCACAGCAAAAACTGGACATCCAGACTGCATCAAAACATGATTTAGAGCTTGTTTATGGAAAAGTGCTTATTTCTGCATTTCAATCTTGCAACTTGCTGAAAACTGTCCAAGGCGTTCATTTCATCTCAACTAGACAGCACAGCAAAAATTGGACATCCAGAGTGCATCAAAAACATGATTTTAGAGCTTGTTTATGGAAAAGTGCTTATTTGTGAATTTCAATCTTGCAACTTGCTGAAAACTGTCCAAGGCGTTCATTTCATCTCAACTCTAGACAGCACAGCAAAAGCTGGACATCCAGAGTGCATCAAACATGATTTAGAGCTGGTTTATGGAAAAGTGCTTATTTGTGAATTTCAATCTTGCAACTTGCTGAAAACTGTCCACGGCGTTCATTTCATCTCAACTCTAGACAGCACAGCAAAAATTGGACATCCAGAGTGATTCAAAACATGATTTAGAGCTTGTTTATGGAAAAATGCTTATTTCTGCATTTCAATGTTGCAACTTGCTGAAAACTGTCCACGGCGTTCATTTCATCTCAACTCTAGACAGCACAGCAAAATTGGACATCCAGAGTGATTCAAAACCTGATTTAGAGCTTGTTTATGGAAAAGTGCTTATTTGTGAATTTCAATCTTGCAACTTGCTGAAAACTGTCCACGGCGTTTATTTCATCTCAACTAGACAGCACAGCAAAAACTGGACATCCAGAGTGCATCAAACATGATTTAGAGCTTGTTTATGGAAAAGTGCTTATTTCTGCATTTCAATGTTGCAACTTGCTGAAAACTGTCCACGGTGTTTATTTCATCTCAACTCTAGACAGCACAGCAAAAACTGGACATCCAGAGTGCATCAAAAATGATTTAGAGCTTGTTTATGGAAAAGTGCTTATTTCTGCATTTCAATGTTGCAACTTGCTGAAAACTGTCCACGGCGTTTTTTCATCTCAACTAGACAAGCACAGCAAAAATTGGACATCCAGAGTGCATCAAAAACATGATTTAGAGCTTGTTTATGGAAAAGTGCTTATTTGTGAATTTCAATGTTGCAACTTGCTGAAAACTGTCCAGGCGTTCATTTCATCTCAACTAGACAGCACAGCAAAAATTGGACATCCAGAGTGCATCAAAAACATGATTTAGAGCTTGTTTATGGAAAAGTGCTTATTTCTGCATTTCAATGTTGCAACTTGCTGAAAACTGTCCAAGGTGTTCATTTCATCTCAACTCTAGACAGCACAGCAAAAACTGGACATCCAGAGTGCATCAAAACATGATTTAGAGCTTGTTTATGGAAAAGTGCTTATTTCTGCATTTCAATGTTGCAACTTGCTGAAAACTGTCCAAGGCGTTCATTTCATCTCAACTCTAGACAGCACAGCAAAAACTGGACATCCAGAGTGCATCAAACATGATTTAGAGCTTGTTTATGGAAAAGTGCTTATTTCTGCATTTCAATCTTGCAACTTGCTGAAAACTGTCCACGGTGTTCATTTCATCTCAACTCTAGACAGCACAGCAAAAATTGGACATCCAGAGTGATTCAAAACATGATTTAGAGCTTGTTTATGGAAAAGTGCTTATTTCTGCATTTCAATCTTGCAACTTGCTGAAAACTGTCCACGGTGTTCATTTCATCTCAACTCTCGACAGCACAGCAAAAACTGGACATCCAGAGTGCATCAAACATGATTTAGAGCTGGTTTATGGAAAAGTGCTTATTTCTGCATTTCAATGTTGCAACTTGCTGAAAACTGTCCACGGCGTTTATTTCATCTCAACTAGACAGCACAGCAAAAATTGGACATCCAGAGTGCATCAAAACATGATTTAGAGCTTGTTTATGGAAAAGTGCTTATTTCTGCATTTCAATCTTGCAACTTGCTGAAAACTGTCCAAGGCGTTCATTTCATCTCAACTCTAGACAGCACAGCAAAAACTGGACATCCAGAGTGCATCAAAACATGATTTAGAGCTTGTTTATGGAAAAGTGCTTATTTCTGCATTTCAATCTTGCAACTTGCTGAAAACTGTCCAAGGCGTTCATTTCATCTCAACTCTAGACAGCACAGCAAAAACTGGACATCCAGAGTGCATCAAAACATGATTTAGAGCTTGTTTATGGAAAAGTGCTTATTTCTGCATTTCAATCTTGCAACTTGCTGAAAACTGTCCAGGCGTTCATTTCATCTCAACTCTAGACAGCACACCAAAAATTGGACATCCAGAGTGCATCAAAGCATGATTTAGAGCTTGTTTATGGAAAAGTGCTTATTTGTGAATTTCAATCTTGCAACTTGCTGAAAACTGTCCACGGCGTTCATTTCATCTCAACTCTAGACAGCACAGCAAAAATTGGACATCCAGAGTGCATCAAAACATGATTTAGAGCTTGTTTATGGAAAAGTGCTTATTTCTGCATTTCAATCTTGCAACTTGCTGAAAACTGTCCACGTTGTTCATTTCATCTCAACTCTAGACAGCACAGCAAAAATTGGACATCCAGAGTGCATCAAAGCATGATTTAGAGCTTGTTTATGGAAAAGTGCTTATTTGTGAATTTCAATCTTGCAACTTGCTGAAAACTGTCCAAGGCGTTCATTTCATCTCAACTCTAGACAGCACAGCAAAAACTGGACATCCAGAGTGCATCAAAACATGATTTAGAGCTTGTTTATGGAAAAATGCTTATTTCTGCATTTCAATGTTGCAACTTGCTGAAAACTGTCCAAGGCGTTAATTTCATCTCAACTCTAGACAGCACAGCAAAAGCTGGACATCCAGAGTGCATCAAAACATGATTTAGAGCTTGTTTATGGAAAAGTGCTTATTTGTGAATTTCAATCTTGCAACTTGCTGAAAACTGTCCAAGGCGTTCATTTCATCTCAACTCTAGACAGCACAGCAAAAACTGGACATCCAGAGTGCATCAAAACATGATTTAGAGCTTGTTTATGGAAAAGTGCTTATTTCTGCATTTCAATCTTGCAACTTGCTGAAAACTGTCCAAGGCGTTCATTTCATCTCAACTCTAGACAGCACAGCAAAAACTGGACATCCAGAGTGCATCAAAACATGATTTAGAGCTTGTTTATGGAAAAGTGCTTATTTCTGCATTTCAATGTTGCAACTTGCTGAAAACTGAGTGTTCATTTCATCTCAACTAGACAGCACAGCAAAAATTGGACATCCAGAGTGCATCAAAAACATGATTTAGAGCTTGTTTATGGAAAAGTGCTTATTTGTGAATTTCAATCTTGCAACTTGCTGAAAACTGTCCAAGGCGTTCATTTCATCTCAACTCTAGACAGCACAGCAAAACTGGACATCCAGAGTGCATCAAACATGATTTAG
Source organism: Oncorhynchus tshawytscha (assembly GCF_018296145.1). Lineage (NCBI taxonomy): Eukaryota > Metazoa > Chordata > Actinopteri > Salmoniformes > Salmonidae > Oncorhynchus > Oncorhynchus tshawytscha. The sequence continues at coordinate 14,175,959 of NC_056443.1, forward strand.
AGCTTGTTTATGGAAAAGTGCTTATTTCTGCATTTCAATGTTGCAACTTGCTGAAAACTGTCCACGGCGTTCATTTCATCTCAACTAGACAGCACAGCAAAAATTGGACATCCAGAGTGCATCAAAACATGATTTAGAGCTTGTTTATGGAAAAGTGCTTATTTGTGAATTTCAATCTTGCAACTTGCTGAAAACTGTCCAAGGCGTTCATTTCATCTCAACTCTAGACAGCACAGCAAAAACTGGACATCCAGAGTGCATCAAAACATGATTTAGAGCTTGTTTATGGAAAAGTGCTTATTTCTGAATTTCAATCTTGCAACTTGCTGAAAACTGTCCACGGCGTTCATTTCATCTCAATAGACAGCACAGCAAAATTGGACATCCAGAGTGCATCAAAACATGATTTAGAGCTTGTTTATGGAAAAGTGCTTATTTCTGCATTTCAATGTTGCAACTTGCTGAAAACTGTCCAAGGCGTTCATTTCATCTCAACTCTAGACAGCACAGCAAAAATTGGACATCCAGAGTGCATCAAAACATGATTTAGAGCTTGTTTATGGAAAAGTGCTTATTTGTGAATTTCAATCTTGCAACTTGCTGAAAACTGTCCAAGGCGTTCATTTCATCTCAACTCTAGACAGCACAGCAAAAACTGGACATCCAGAGTGCATCAAAACATGATTTAGAGCTTGTTTATGGAAAAGTGCTTATTTCTGCATTTCAATGTTGCAACTTGCTGAAAACTGTCCAAGGCGTTCATTTCATCTCAACTCTAGACAGCACAGCAAAAATTGGACATCCAGAGTGCATCAAAACATGATTTAGAGCTTGTTTATGGAAAAGTGCTTATTTGTGAATTTCAATCTTGCAACTTGCTGAAAACTGTCCAAGGCGTTCATTTCATCTCAACTCTAGACAGCACAGCAAAAACTGGACATCCAGAGTGCATCAAACATGATTTAGAGCTTGTTTATGGAAAAGTGCTTATTTCTGCATTTCAATGTTGCAACTTGCTGAAAACTGTCCAAGGCGTTCATTTCATCTCAACTCTAGACAGCACAGCAAAAATTGGACATCCAGAGTGCATCAAAACATGATTTAGAGCTTGTTTATGGAAAAGTGCTTATTTGTGAATTTCAATCTTGCAACTTGCTGAAAACTGTCCAAGGCGTTCATTTCATCTCAACTCTAGACAGCACAGCAAAAACTGGACATCCAGACTGCATCAAAACATGATTTAGAGCTTGTTTATGGAAAAGTGCTTATTTGTGAATTTCAATCTTGCAACTTGCTGAAAACTGTCCAAGGCGTTCATTTCATCTCAACTAGACAGCACAGCAAAAATTGGACATCCAGAGTGCATCAAAACATGATTTAGAGCTTGTTTATGGAAAAGTGCTTATTTGTGAATTTCAATCTTGCAACTTGCTGAAAACTGTCCAAGGCGTTCATTTCATCTCAACTCTAGACAGCACAGCAAAAATTGGACATCCAGAGTGCATCAAAACATGATTTAGAGCTTGTTTATGGAAAAGTGCTTATTTGTGAATTTCAATCTTGCAACTTGCTGAAAACTGTCCAAGGCGTTCATTTCATCTCAACTCTAGACAGCACAGCAAAAACTGGACATCCAGAGTGCATCAAAACATGATTTAGAGCTTGTTTATGGAAAAGTGCTTATTTCTGAATTTCAATCTTGCAACTTGCTGAAAACTGTCCAAGGCGTTCATTTCATCTCAACTCTAGACAGCACAGCAAAAACTGGACATCCAGAGTGCATCAAAACATGATTTAGAGCTTGTTTATGGAAAAGTGCTTATTTCTGAATTTCAATCTTGCAACTTGCTGAAAACTGTCCAAGGCGTTCATTTCATCTCAACTAGACAGCACAGCAAAAATTGGACATCCAGAGTGCATCAAACATGATTTAGAGCTTGTTTATGGAAAAGTGCTTATTTCTGCATTTCAATGTTGCAACTTGCTGAAAACTGTCCAGGGCGTTCATTTCATCTCAACTCTAGACAGCACAGCAAAAATTGGACATCCAGAGTGATTCAAAACATGATTTAGAGCTTGTTTATGGAAAAGTGCTTATTTGTGAATTTCAATCTTGCAAATTGCTGAAAACTGTCCAAGGCGTTCATTTCATCTCAACTCTAGACAGCACAGCAAAAACTGGACATCCAGACTGCATCAAAACATGATTTAGAGCTTGTTTATGGAAAAGTGCTTATTTGTGAATTTCAATCTTGCAACTTGCTGAAAACTGTCCAATGCGTTCATTTCATCTCAACTAGACAGCACAGCAAAAATTGGACATCCAGAGTGCATCAAAAACATGATTTAGAGCTTGTTTATGGAAAAGTGCTTATTTGTGAATTTCAATCTTGCAACTTGCTGAAAACTGTCCAAGGCGTTCATTTCATCTCAACTCTAGACAGCACAGCAAAAACTGGACATCCAGAGTGCATCAAACATGATTTAGAGCTTGTTTATGGAAAAGTGCTTATTTCTGCATTTCAATGTTGCAACTTGCTGAAAACTGTCCACGGCGTTCATTTCATCTCAACTCTAGACAGCACAGCAAAAATTGGACATCCAGAGTGATTCAAAACATGATTTAGAGCTTGTTTATGGAAAAGTTATTTGTGAATTTCAATTTGCAACTTGCTGAAAACTGTCCAAGGCGTTCATTTCATCTCAACTCTAGACAGCACAGCAAAAACTGGACATCCAGAGTGCATCAAAACATGATTTAGAGCTTGTTTATGGAAAAGTGCTTATTTGTGAATTTCAATCTTGCAACTTGCTGAAAACTGTCCAAGGCGTTCATTTCATCTCAACTAGACAGCACAGCAAAAATTGGACATCCAGAGTGCATCAAAAACATGATTTAGAGCTTGTTTATGGAAAAGTGCTTATTTGTGAATTTCAATGTTGCAACTTGCTGAAAACTGTCCAAGGCGTTCATTTCATCTCAACTCTAGACAGCACAGCAAAAATTGGACATCCAGAGTGCATCAAAACATGATTTAGAGCTTGTTTATGGAAAAGTGCTTATTTGTGAATTTCAATCTTGCAACTTGCTGAAAACTGTCCAAGGCGTTCATTTCATCTCAACTCTAGACAGCACAGCAAAAACTGGACATCCAGACTGCATCAAAACATGATTTAGAGCTTGTTTATGGAAAAGTGCTTATTTGTGAATTTCAATCTTGCAACTTGCTGAAAACTGTCCAAGGCGTTCATTTCATCTCAACTCTAGACAGCACAGCAAAAACTGGACATCCAGACTGCATCAAAACATGATTTAGAGCTTGTTTATGGAAAAGTGCTTATTTGTGAATTTCAATCTTGCAACTTGCTGAAAACTGTCCAAGGCGTTCATTTCATCTCAACTCTAGACAGCACAGCAAAAACTGGACATCCAGAGTGCATCAAACATGATTTAGAGCTGGTTTATGGAAAAGTGCTTATTTCTGCATTTCAATGTTGCAACTTGCTGAAAACTGTCCACGGCGTTCATTTCATCTCAACTCTAGACAGCACAGCAAAAATTGGACATCCAGAGTGATTCAAAACATGATTTAGAGCTTGTTTATGGAAAAGTGCTTATTTGTGAATTTCAATCTTGCAAATTGCTGAAAACTGTCCAAAGGCGTTCATTTCATCTCAACTCTAGACAGCACAGCAAAAACTGGACATCCAGACTGCATCAAAACATGATTTAGAGCTTGTTTATGGAAAAGTGCTTATTTGTGAATTTCAATCTTGCAACTTGCTGAAAACTGTCCAAGGCGTTCATTTCATCTCAACTAGACAGCACAGCAAAAATTGGACATCCAGAGTGCATCAAAAACATGATTTAGAGCTTGTTTATGGAAAAGTGCTTATTTGTGAATTTCAATCTTGCAACTTGCTGAAAACTGTCCAAGGCGTTCATTTCATCTCAACTCTAGACAGCACAGCAAAAACTGGACATCCAGAGTGCATCAAAACATGATTTAGAGCTTGTTTATGGAAAAGTGCTTATTTGTGAATTTCAATCTTGCAACTTGCTGAAAACTGTCCAAGGCGTTCATTTCATCTCAACTCTAGACAGCACAGCAAAAACTGGACATCCAGAGTGCATCAAAACATGATTTAGAGCTTGTTTATGGAAAAGTGCTTATTTGTGAATTTCAATCTTGCAACTTGCTGAAAACTGTCCAATGCGTTCATTTCATCTCAACTAGACAGCACAGCAAAAATTGGACATCCAGAGTGCATCAAAAACATGATTTAGAGCTTGTTTATGGAAAAGTGCTTATTTGTGAATTTCAATCTTGCAACTTGCTGAAAACTGTCCAAGGCGTTCATTTCATCTCAACTCTAGACAGCACAGCAAAAACTGGACATCCAGAGTGCATCAAACATGATTTAGAGCTTGTTTATGGAAAAGTGCTTATTTCTGCATTTCAATGTTGCAACTTGCTGAAAACTGTCCACGGCGTTCATTTCATCTCAACTCTAGACAGCACAGCAAAAATTGGACATCCAGAGTGATTCAAAACATGATTTAGAGCTTGTTTATGGAAAAGTGTATTTGTGAATTTCAATCTTGCAAATTGCTGAAAACTGTCCAAGGCGTTCATTTCATCTCAACTCTAGACAGCACAGCAAAAACTGGACATCCAGACTGCATCAAAACATGATTTAGAGCTTGTTTATGGAAAAGTGCTTATTTGTGAATTTCAATCTTGCAACTTGCTGAAAACTGTCCAAGGCGTTCATTTCATCTCAACTAGACAGCACAGCAAAAATTGGACATCCAGAGTGCATCAAAACATGATTTAGAGCTTGTTTATGGAAAAGTGCTTATTTGTGAATTTCAATCTTGCAACTTGCTGAAAACTGTCCAAGGCGTTCATTTCATCTCAACTCTAGACAGCACAGCAAAAACTGGACATCCAGAGTGCATCAAAACATGATTTAGAGCTTGTTTATGGAAAAGTGCTTATTTGTGAATTTCAATCTTGCAACTTGCTGAAAACTGTCCAAGGTGTTCATTTCATCTCAACTCTAGACAGCACAGCAAAAATTGGACATCCAGAGTGAATCAAAACATGATTTAGAGCTTGTTTATGGAAAAGTGCTTATTTGTGAATTTCAATCTTGCAACTTGCTGAAAACTGTCCACGGCGTTCATTTCATCTCAACTCTAGACAGCACAGCAAAAACTGGACATCCAGAGTGCATCAAACATGATTTAGAGCTTGTTTATGGAAAAGTGCTTATTTCTGCATTTCAATGTTGCAACTTGCTGAAAACTGTCCACGGCGTTCATTTCATCTCAACTCTAGACAGCACAGCAAAAATTGGACATCCAGAGTGCATCAAAACATGATTTAGAGCTTGTTTATGGAAAAGTGTATTTGTGAATTTCAATCTTGCAAATTGCTGAAAACTGTCCAAGGCGTTCATTTCATCTCAACTCTAGACAGCACAGCAAAAACTGGACATCCAGACTGCATCAAAACATGATTTAGAGCTTGTTTATGGAAAAGTGCTTATTTGTGAATTTCAATCTTGCAACTTGCTGAAAACTGTCCAAGGCGTTCATTTCATCTCAACTAGACAGCACAGCAAAAATTGGACATCCAGAGTGCATCAACATGATTTAGAGCTTGTTTATGGAAAAGTGCTTATTTGTGAATTTCAATCTTGCAACTTGCTGAAAACTGTCCAAGGCGTTCATTTCATCTCAACTAGACAGCACAGCAAAATTGGACATCCAGAGTGCATCAAAAACATGATTTAGAGCTTGTTTATGGAAAAGTGCTTATTTGTGAATTTCAATCTTGCAACTTGCTGAAAACTGTCCAAGGCGTTCATTTCATCTCAACTCTAGACAGCACAGCAAAAATTGGACATCCAGAGTGCATCAAAACATGATTTAGAGCTTGTTTATGGAAAAGTGCTTATTTGTGAATTTCAATCTTGCAACTTGCTGAAAACTGTCCAAGGCGTTCATTTCATCTCAACTCTAGACAGCACAGCAAAAACTGGACATCCAGACTGCATCAAAACATGATTTAGAGCTTGTTTATGGAAAAGTGCTTATTTGTGAATTTCAATCTTGCAACTTGCTGAAAACTGTCCAAGGCGTTCATTTCATCTCAACTAGACAGCACAGCAAAAATTGGACATCCAGAGTGCATCAAAACATGATTTAGAGCTTGTTTATGGAAAAGTGCTTATTTGTGAATTTCAATCTTGCAACTTGCTGAAAACTGTCCAAGGCGTTCATTTCATCTCAACTCTAGACAGCACAGCAAAAACTGGACATCCAGAGTGCATCAAACATGATTTAGAGCTTGTTTATGGAAAAGTGCTTATTTCTGCATTTCAATGTTGCAACTTGCTGAAAACTGTCCAAGGCGTTCATTTCATCTCAACTCTAGACAGCACAGCAAAAACTGGACATCCAGAGTGCATCAAAACATGATTTAGAGCTTGTTTATGGAAAAGTGCTTATTTGTGAATTTCAATCTTGCAACTTGCTGAAAACTGTCCAAGGCGTTCATTTCATCTCAACTAGACAGCACAGCAAAAATTGGACATCCAGAGTGCATCAAAAACATGATTTAGAGCTTGTTTATGGAAAAGTGCTTATTTGTGAATTTCAATCTTGCAACTTGCTGAAAACTGTCCAAGGCGTTCATTTCATCTCAACTCTAGACAGCACAGCAAAAATTGGACATCCAGAGTGCATCAAAGCATGATTTAGAGCTTGTTTATGGAAAAGTGCTTATTTGTGAATTTCAATCTTGCAACTTGCTGAAAACTGTCCACGGCGTTCATTTCATCTCAACTCTAGACAGCACAGCAAAAATTGGACATCCAGAGTGCATCAAAACATGATTTAGAGCTTGTTTATGGAAAAGTGCTTATTTCTGCATTTCAATCTTGCAACTTGCTGAAAACTGTCCAAGCCGTTCATTTCATCTCAACTAGACAGCACAGCAAAAATTGGACATCCAGAGTGCATCAAAAACATGATTTTAGAGCTTGTTTATGGAAAAGTGCTTATTTCTGCATTTCAATGTTGCAACTTGCTGAAAACTGTCCACGGCGTTCATTTCATCTCAACTCTAGACAGCACAGCAAAAATTGGACATCCAGAGTGATTCAAAACATGATTTAGAGCTTGTTTATGGAAAAGTGCTTATTTGTGAATTTCAATCTTGCAACTTGCTGAAAACTGTCCAAGGCGTTCATTTCATCTCAACTCTAGACAGCACAGCAAAAACTGGACATCCAGAGTGCATCAAACATGATTTAGAGCTTGTTTATGGAAAAGTGCTTATTTCTGCATTTCAATGTTGCAACTTGCTGAAAACTGTCCAGGCGTTCATTTCATCTCAACTCTAGACAGCACAGCAAAAATTGGACATCCAGAGTGCATCAAAAACATGATTTTAGAGCTTGTTTTTGGAAAAGTGCTTATTTGTGAATTTCAATCTTGCAACTTGCTGAAAACTGTCCAAGGCGTTCATTTCATCTCAACTCTAGACAGCACAGCAAAAGCTGGACATCCAGAGTGCATCAAAACATGATTTAGAGCTTGTTTATGGAAAAGTGCTTATTTGTGAATTTCAATCTTGCAACTTGCTGAAAACTGTCCAAGGCGTTCATTTCATCTCAACTCTCGACAGCATAGCAAAAATTGGACATCCAGAGTGATTCAAAACATGATTTAGAGCTTGTTTATGGAAAAGTGCTTATTTGTGAATTTCAATCTTGCAACTTGCTGAAAACTGTCCAAGGCGTTCATTTCATCTCAACTCTAGACAGCACAGCAAAAGCTGGACATCCAGAGTGCATCAAAACATGATTTAGAGCTTGTTTATGAAAAAGTGCTTATTTGTGAATTTCAATCTTGCAACTTGCTGAAAACTGTCCAAGGCGTTCATTTCATCTCAACTAGACAGCACAGCAAAAATTGGACATCCAGAGTGCATCAAAACATGATTTAGAGCTTGTTTATGGAAAAGTGCTTATTTGTGAATTTCAATCTTGCAACTTGCTGAAAACTGTCCAAGGCGTTCATTTCATCTCAACTCTAGACAGCACAGCAAAAACTGGACATCCAGAGTGCATCAAAATGATTTAGAGCTTGTTTATGGAAAAGTGCTTATTTCTGCATTTCAATGTTGCAACTTGCTGAAAACTGTCCACGGCGTTCATTTCATCTCAACTCTAGACAGCACAGCAAAAATTGGACATCCAGAGTGATTCAAAACATGATTTAGAGCTTGTTTATGGAAAAGTGCTTATTTGTGAATTTCAATCTTGCAACTTGCTGAAAACTGTCCAAGGCGTTCATTTCATCTCAACTCTAGACAGCACAGCAAAAACTGGACATCCAGACTGCATCAAAACATGATTTAGAGCTTGTTTATGGAAAAGTGCTTATTTGTGAATTTCAATCTTGCAACTTGCTGAAAACTGTCCAAGGCGTTCATTTCATCTCAACTAGACAGCACAGCAAAAATTGGACATCCAGAGTGCATCAAAAACATGATTTAGAGCTTGTTTATGGAAAAGTGCTTATTTGTGAATTTCAATCTTGCAACTTGCTGAAAACTGTCCAAGGCGTTCATTTCATCTCAACTCTAGACAGCACAGCAAAAACTGGACATCCAGAGTGCATCAAAGCATGATTTAGAGCTTGTTTATGGAAAAGTGCTTATTTGTGAATTTCAATCTTGCAACTTGCTGAAAACTGTCCACGGCGTTCATTTCATCTCAACTCTAGACAGCACAGCAAAAATTGGACATCCAGAGTACATCAAAACATGATTTAGAGCTTGTTTATGGAAAAGTGCTTATTTCTGCATTTCAATCTTGCAACTTGCTGAAAACTGTCCAAGCCGTTCATTTCATCTCAACTAGACAGCACAGCAAAAATTGGACATCCAGAGTGCATCAAACATAATTTAGAGCTGGTTTATGGAAAAGTGCTTATTTCTGCATTTCAATCTTGCAACTTCTGAAAAACGGCGTTCATTTCATCTCAACTCTAGACAGCACAGCAAAAATTGGACATCCAGAGTGATTCAAAACATGATTTAGAGCTTGTTTATGGAAAAGTGCTTATTTGTGAATTTCAATCTTGCAACTTGCTGAAAACTGTCCAAGGCGTTCATTTCATCTCAACTCTAGACAGCACAGCAAAAATTGGACATCCAGAGTGCATCAAACATGATTTAGAGCTTGTTTATGGAAAAGTGCTTATTTCTGCATTTCAATCTTGCAACTTGCTGAAAACTGTCCAAGGCGTTCATTTCATCTCAACTCTAGACAGCACAGCAAAAATTGGACATCCAGAGTGCATCAAAACATGATTTAGAGCTTGTTTATGGAAAAGTGCTTATTTCTGCATTTCAATCTTGCAACTTGCTGAAAACTGTCCACGGCGTTCATTTCATCTCAACTCTAGACAGCACACCAAAAATTGGACATCCAGAGTGCATCAAACATGATTTAGAGCTTGTTTATGGAAAAGTGCTTATTTCTGCATTTCAATGTTGCAACTTGCTGAAAACTGTCCCACAGCGTTTATTTCATCTCAACTAGACAGCACAGCAAAAATTGACATCCAGAGTGCATCAAACATGATTTAGAGCTGGTTTATGGAAAAGTGCTTATTTCTGCATTTCAATCTTGCAACTTGCTGAAAACTGTCCAAGGCGTTCATTTCATCTCAACTCTAGACAGCACAGCAAAAGCTGGACATCCAGAGTGCATCAAACATGATTTAGAGCTGGTTTATGGAAAAGTGCTTATTTCTGCATTTCAATGTTGCAACTTGCTGAAAACTGTCCACGGCGTTTATTTCATCTCAACTAGACAGCACAGCAAAAATTGGACATCCAGAGTGCATCAAAACATGATTTAGAGCTTGTTTATGGAAAAGTGCTTATTTCTGCATTTCAATCTTGCAACTTGCTGAAAACTGTCCAAGCCGTTCATTTCATCTCAACTCTAGACAGCACAGCAAAAACTGGACATCCAGAGTGCATCAAAACATGATTTAGAGCTTGTTTATGGAAAAGTGCTTATTTGTGAATTTCAATCTTGCAACTTGCTGAACTGTCCAAGGCGTTCATTTCATCTCAACTCTAGACAGCACAGCAAAAGCTGGACATCCAGAGTGCATCAAACATGATTTAGAGCTTGTTTATGGAAAAGTGCTTATTTCTGCATTTCAATGTTGCAACTTGCTGAAAACTGTCCACGGCGTTCATTTCATCTCAACTAGACAGCACAGCAAAAATTGGACATCCAGAGTGCATCAAAACATGATTTAGAGCTTGTTTATGGAAAAGTGCTTATTTCTGCATTTCAATCTTGCAACTTGCTGAAAACTGTCCAAGGCGTTCATTTCATCTCAACTCTAGACAGCACAGCAAAAGCTGGACATCCAGAGTGCATCAAACATGATTTAGAGCTGGTTTATGGAAAAGTGCTTATTTCTGCATTTCAATGTTGCAACTTGCTGAAAACTGTCCACGGCGTTCATTTCATCTCAACTCTAGACAGCACAGCAAAAATTGGACATCCAGAGTGATTCAAAACATGATTTAGAGCTTGTTTATGGAAAAGTGCTTATTTGTGAATTTCAATCTTGCAACTTGCTGAAAACTGTCCAAGGCGTTCATTTCATCTCAACTCTAGACAGCACAGCAAAAGCTGGACATCCAGAGTGCATCAAACATGATTTAGAGCTGGTTTATGGAAAAGTGCTTATTTGTGAATTTCAATCTTGCAACTTGCTGAAAACTGTCCAAGGCGTTCATTTCATCTCAACTAGACAGCACAGCAAAAATTGGACATCCAGAGTGCATCAAAAACATGATTTTAGAGCTTGTTTTTGGAAAAGTGCTTATTTGTGAATTTCAATCTTGCAACTTGCTGAAAACTGTCCAAGGCGTTCATTTCATCTCAACTCTAGACAGCACAGCAAAAACTGGACATCCAGAGTGCATCAAAACATGATTTAGAGCTTGTTTATGGAAAAGTGCTTATTTCTGCATTTCAATGTTGCAACTTGCTGAAAACTGTCCAAGGCGTTCATTTCATCCAACTCTAGACAGCACAGCAAAAATTGGACATCCAGAGTGATTCAAAACATGATTTAGAGCTTGTTTATGGAAAAGTGCTTATTTGTGAATTTCAATCTTGCAACTTGCTGAAAACTGTCCACGGCGTTCATTTCATCTCAACTCTAGACAGCACACCAAAAATTGGACATCCAGAGTGCATCAAAGCATGATTTAGAGCTTGTTTATGGAAAAGTGCTTATTTGTGAATTTCAATCTTGCAACTTGCTGAAAACTGTCCAAGCCGTTCATTTCATCTCAACTAGACAGCACAGCAAAAATTGGACATCCAGAGTGCATCAAACATGATTTAGAGCTTGTTTATGGAAAAGTGCTTATTTCTGCATTTCAATCTTGCAACTTGCTGAAAACTGTCCACGGCGTTCATTTCATCTCAACTCTAGACAGCACAGCAAAAATTGGACATCCAGAGTGCATAAAACATGATTTAGAGCTTGTTTATGGAAAAGTGCTTATTTGTGAATTTCAATCTTGCAACTTGCTGAAAACTGTCCAAGGCGTTCATTTCATCTCAACTCTAGACAGCACAGCAAAAATTGGACATCCAGAGTGCATCAAAACATGATTTAGAGCTTGTTTATGGAAAAGTGCTTATTTCTGCATTTCAATCTTGCAACTTGCTGAAAACTGTCCAAGGCGTTCATTTCATCTCAACTCTCGACAGCACAGCAAAAATTGGACATCCAGAGTGATTCAAAACATGATTTAGAGCTTGTTTATGGAAAAGTGCTTATTTCTGCATTTCAATCTTGCAACTTGCTGAAAACTGTCCAAGGCGTTCATTTCATCTCAACTCTAGACAGCACAGCAAAAGCTGGACATCCAGAGTGCATCAAACATGATTTAGAGCTGGTTTATGGAAAAGTGCTTATTTCTGCATTTCAATGTTGCAACTTGCTGAAAACTGTCCACGGCGTTTATTTCATCTCAACTAGACAGCACAGCACAAATTGGACATCCAGAGTGCATCAAAAACATGATTTTAGAGCTTGTTTTATGGAAAAGTGCTTATTTGTGAATTTCAATCTTGCAACTTGCTGAAAACTGTCCAAGGCGTTCATTTCATCTCAACTCTAGACAGCACAGCAAAAAGCTGGACATCCAGAGTGCATCAAACATGATTTAGCTGGTTTATGGAAAAGTGCTTATTTCTGCATTTCAATGTTGCAACTTGCTGAAAACTGTCCAAGGCGTTCATTTCATCTCAACTAGACAGCACAGCAAAAACTGGACATCCAGAGTGCATCAAAACATGATTTAGAGCTTGTTTATGGAAAAGTGCTTATTTGTGAATTTCAATCTTGCAACTTGCTGAAAACTGTCCAAGGCGTTCATTTCATCTCAACTCTAGACAGCACAGCAAAAACTGGACATCCAGACTGCATCAAAACATGATTTAGAGCTTGTTTATGGAAAAGTGCTTATTTGTGAATTTCAATCTTGCAACTTGCTGAAAACTGTCCAAGGCGTTCATTTCATCTCAACTAGACAGCACAGCAAAAATTGGACATCCAGAGTGCATCAAAAACATGATTTAGAGCTTGTTTATGGAAAAGTGCTTATTTGTGAATTTCAATCTTGCAACTTGCTGAAAACTGTCCAAGGCGTTCATTTCATCTCAACTCTAGACAGCACAGCAAAAACTGGACATCCAGAGTGCATCAAAACATGATTTAGAGCTTGTTTATGGAAAAGTGCTTATTTGTGAATTTCAATCTTGCAACTTGCTGAAAACTGTCCAAGGCGTTCATTTCATCTCAACTCTAGACAGCACAGCAAAAACTGGACATCCAGAGTGCATCAAAACATGATTTAGAGCTTGTTTATGGAAAAGTGCTTATTTCTGCATTTCAATCTTGCAACTTGCTGAAAACTGTCCAAGGCGTTCATTTCATCTCAACTCTAGACAGCACAGCAAAAATTGGACATCCAGAGTGCATCAAAGCATGATTTAGAGCTTGTTTATGGAAAAGTGCTTATTTGTGAATTTCAATCTTGCAACTTGCTGAAAACTGTCCAAGGCGTTCATTTCATCTCAACTCTAGACAGCACAGCAAAAACTGGACATCCAGAGTGCATCAAACATGATTTAGAGCTTGTTTATGGAAAAGTGCTTATTTCTGCATTTCAATGTTGCAACTTGCTGAAAACTGTCCACGGCGTTCAATTCATCTCAACTCTAGACAGCACAGCAAAAATTGGACATCCAGAGTGATTCAAAACATGATTTAGAGCTTGTTTATGGAAAAGTGCTTATTTGTGAATTTCAATCTTGCAACTTGCTGAAAACTGTCCAAGGCGTTCATTTCATCTCAACTCTAGACAGCACAGCAAAAACTGGACATCCAGAGTGCATCAAAACATGATTTAGAGCTTGTTTATGGAAAAGTGCTTATTTCTGAATTTCAATCTTGCAACTTGCTGAAAACTGTCCAAGGCGTTCATTTCATCTCAACTAGACAGCAGACAGCACAGCAAAAACTGGACATCCAGAGTGCATCAAACATGATTTAGAGCTTGTTTATGGAAAAGTGCTTATTTCTGCATTTCAATGTTGCAACTTGCTGAAAACTGTCCACGGCGTTTATTTCATCTCAACTAGACAGCACAGCAAAAATTGGACATCCAGAGTGCATCAAAAACATGATTTAGAGCTTGTTTATGGAAAAGTGCTTATTTGTGAATTTCAATCTTGCAACTTGCTGAAAACTGTCCAAGGCGTTCATTTCATCTCAACTCTAGACAGCACAGCAAAAACTGGACATCCAGACTGCATCAAAACATGATTTAGAGCTTGTTTATGGAAAAGTGCTTATTTCTGCATTTCAATGTTGCAACTTGCTGAAAACTGTCCACGGCGTTCATTTCATCTCAACTCTAGACAGCACAGCAAAAATTGGACATCCAGAGTGATTCAAAACATGATTTAGAGCTTGTTTATGGAAAAGTGCTTATTTGTGAATTTCAATCTTGCAACTTGCTGAAAACTGTCCAAGGCGTTCATTTCATCTCAACTAGACAGCACAGCAAAAATTGGACATCCAGAGTGCATCAAAAACATGATTTAGAGCTTGTTTATGGAAAAGTGCTTATTTGTGAATTTCAATCTTGCAACTTGCTGAAAACTGTCCAAGGCGTTCATTTCATCTCAACTCTAGACAGCACAGCAAAAACTGGACATCCAGAGTGCATCAAAACATGATTTAGAGCTTGTTTATGGAAAAGTGCTTATTTCTGCATTTCAATCTTGCAACTTGCTGAAAACTGTCCAAGGCGTTCATTTCATCTCAACTCTAGACAGCACAGCAAAAATTGGACATCCAGAGTGATTCAAAACATGATTTAGAGCTTGTTTATGGAAAAGTGCTTATTTGTGAATTTCAATCTTGCAACTTGCTGAAAACTGTCCAAGGCGTTCATTTCATCTCAACTAGACAGCACAGCAAAAATTGGACATCCAGAGTGCATCAAAAACATGATTTTAGAGCTTGTTTTTGGAAAAGTGCTTATTTGTGAATTTCAATCTTGCAACTTGCTGAAAACTGTCCAAGGCGTTCATTTCATCTCAACTAGACAGCACAGCAAAAATTGGACATCCAGAGTGCAACAAACATGATTTAGAGCTTGTTTATGGAAAAGTGCTTATTTCTGCATTTCAATGTTGCAACTTGCTGAAAACTGTCCACGGCGTTCATTTCATCTCAACTCTAGACAGCACAGCAAAAATTGGACATCCAGAGTGATTCAAAACATGATTTAGAGCTTGTTTATGGAAAAGTGCTTATTTGTGAATTTCAATCTTGCAACTTGCTGAAAACTGTCCAAGGCGTTCATTTCATCTCAACTCTAGACAGCACAGCAAAAGCTGGACATCCAGAGTGCATCAAACATGATTTAGACCTGGTTTATGGAAAAGTGCTTATTTCTGCATTTCAATGTTGCAACTTGCTGAAAACTGTCCACGGCGTTTATTTCATCTCAACTAGACAGCACAGCAAAATTGGACATCCAGAGTGCATCAAAAACATGATTTTAGAGCTTGTTTTATGGAAAAGTGCTTATTTGTGAATTTCAATCTTGCAACTTGCTGAAAACTGTCCAAGGCGTTCATTTCATCTCAACTCTAGACAGCACAGCAAAAACTGGACATCCAGAGTGCATCAAAACATGATTTAGAGCTTGTTTATGGAAAAGTGCTTATTTGTGAATTTCAATCTTGCAACTTGCTGAAAACTGTCCAAGGCGTTCATTTCATCTCAACTCTAGACAGCACAGCAAAAATTGGACATCCAGAGTGCATCAAAACATGATTTAGAGCTTGTTTATGGAAAAGTGCTTATTTGTGAATTTCAATCTTGCAACTTGCTGAAAACTGTCCAAGGCGTTCATTTCATCTCAACTCTAGACAGCACAGCAAAAACTGGACATCCAGACTGCATCAAAACATGATTTAGAGCTTGTTTATGGAAAAGTGCTTATTTGTGAATTTCAATCTTGCAACTTGCTGAAAACTGTCCAAGCCGTTCATTTCATCTCAACTAGACAGCACAGCAAAAATTGGACATCCAGAGTGCATCAAAACATGATTTAGAGCTTGTTTATGGAAAAGTGCTTATTTCTGCATTTCAATCTTGCAACTTGCTGAAAACTGTCCAAGCCGTTCATTTCATCTCAACTAGACAGCACAGCAAAAATTGGACATCCAGAGTGCATCAAACATGTTTTAGAGCTTGTTTATGGAAAAGTGCTTATTTCTGCATTTCAATGTTGCAACTTGCTGAAAACTGTCCACGGCGTTCATTTCATCTCAACTCTAGACAGCACAGCAAAAATTGGACATCCAGAGTGATTCAAAACATGATTTAGAGCTTGTTTATGGAAAAGTGCTTATTTGTGAATTTCAATCTTGCAACTTGCTGAAAACTGTCCAAGGCGTTCATTTCATCTCAACTCTAGACAGCACAGCAAAAGCTGGACATCCAGAGTGCATCAAACATGATTTAGACCTGGTTTATGGAAAAGTGCTTATTTCTGCATTTCAATGTTGCAACTTGCTGAAAACTGTCCACGGCGTTTATTTCATCTCAACTAGACAGCACAGCACAAATTGGACATCCAGAGTGCATCAAAAACATGATTTTAGAGCTTGTTTTATGGAAAAGTGCTTATTTGTGAATTTCAATCTTGCAACTTGCTGAAAACTGTCCAAGGCGTTCATTTCATCTCAACTCTAGACAGCACAGCAAAAACTGGACATCCAGAGTGCATCAAACATGATTTAGAGCTTGTTTATGGAAAAGTGCTTATTTCTGCATTTCAATGTTGCAACTTGCTGAAAACTGTCCAAGGCGTTCATTTCATCTCAACTAGACAGCACAGCAAAAACTGGACATCCAGAGTGCATCAAACATGATTTAGAGCTTGTTTATGGAAAAGTGTATTTGTGAATTTTCAATCTTGCAAATTGCTGAAAACTGTCCAAGGCGTTCATTTCATCTCAACTCTAGACAGCACAGCAAAAACTGGACATCCAGACTGCATCAAAACATGATTTAGAGCTTGTTTATGGAAAAGTGCTTATTTGTGAATTTCAATCTTGCAACTTGCTGAAAACTGTCCAAGGCGTTCATTTCATCTCAACTAGACAGCACAGCAAAAATTGGACATCCAGAGTGCATCAAAACATGATTTAGAGCTTGTTTATGGAAAAGTGCTTATTTGTGAATTTCAATCTTGCAACTTGCTGAAAACTGTCCAAGGCGTTCATTTCATCTCAACTCTAGACAGCACAGCAAAAACTGGACATCCAGAGTGCATCAAAACATGATTTAGAGCTTGTTTATGGAAAAGTGCTTATTTGTGAATTTCAATCTTGCAACTTGCTGAAAACTGTCCAAGGCGTTCATTTCATCTCAACTCTAGACAGCACAGCAAAAACTGGACATCCAGAGTGCATCAAAACATGATTTAGAGCTTGTTTATGGAAAAGTGCTTATTTCTGCATTTCAATCTTGCAACTTGCTGAAAACTGTCCAAGGCGTTCATTTCATCTCAACTCTAGACAGCACAGCAAAAACTGGACATCCAGAGCATCAAAACATGATTTAGAGCTTGTTTATGGAAAAGTGCTTATTTGTGAATTTCAATCTTGCAACTTGCTGAAAACTGTCCAAGGCGTTCATTTCATCTCAACTCTAGACAGCACAGCAAAAACTGGACATCCAGAGTGCATCAAACATGATTTAGAGCTTGTTTATGGAAAAGTGCTTATTTCTGCATTTCAATGTTGCAACTTGCTGAAAACTGTCCACGGCGTTTATTTCATCTCAACTAGACAGCACAGCAAAAATTGGACATCCAGAGTGCATCAAAAACATGATTTAGAGCTTGTTTATGGAAAAGTGCTTATTTGTGAATTTCAATCTTGCAACTTGCTGAAAACTGTCCAAGGCGTTCATTTCATCTCAACTCTAGACAGCACAGCAAAAACTGGACATCCAGAGTGCATCAAAACATGATTTAGAGCTTGTTTATGGAAAAGTGCTTATTTGTGAATTTCAATCTTGCAACTTGCTGAAAACTGTCCAAGGCGTTCATTTCATCTCAACTAGACAGCACAGCAAAAATTGGACATCCAGAGTGCATCAAAACATGATTTAGAGCTTGTTTATGGAAAAGTGCTTATTTGTGAATTTCAATCTTGCAACTTGCTGAAAACTGTCCAAGGCGTTCATTTCATCTCAACTCTAGACAGCACAGCAAAAACTGGACATCCAGAGTGCATCAAACATGATTTAGAGCTTGTTTATGGAAAAGTGCTTATTTCTGCATTTCAATGTTGCAACTTGCTGAAAACTGTCCACGGCGTTCATTTCATCTCAACTCTAGACAGCACAGCAAAAATTGGACATCCAGAGTGATTCAAAACATGATTTAGAGCTTGTTTATGGAAAAGTGCTTATTTGTGAATTTCAATCTTGCAACTTGCTGAAAACTGTCCAAGGCGTTCATTTCATCTCAACTCTAGACAGCACAGCAAAAACTGACATCCAGACTGCATCAAAACATGATTTAGAGCTTGTTTATGGAAAAGTGCTTATTTGTGAATTTCAATTTGCAATGAAAACTGTCCAAGGCGTTCAGTTCATCTCAAATAGACAGCACAGCAAAAATTGGACATCCAGAGTGCAACAAACATGATTTAGAGCTTGTTTATGGAAAAGTGCTTTATTTCTGTATTTCAAAGTTGCAACTTGCTGAAAACTATCTACAGTGTTCAGTTCGTCTCAACTCTAGACAGCACAGCACAAATTGGACATCCAGAGTGATTCAAAACATGATTTAGAGCTTGTTTATGGAAAAGTGCTTATTTGTGAATTTCAATCTTGCAACTTGCTGAAAACTGTCCAAGGCGTTCATTTCATCTCAACTCTAGACAGCACAGCAAAAACTGGACATCCAGAGTGCATCAAAACATGATTTAGAGCTTGTTTATGGAAAAGTGCTTATTTGTGAATTTCAATCTTGCAACTTGCTGAAAACTGTCCAAGGCGTTCATTTCATCTCAACTAGACAGCACAGCAAAAATTGGACATCCAGAGTGCATCAAAAACATGACTTTAGAGCTTGTTTTTGGAAAAGTGCTTATTTGTGAATTTCAATCTTGCAACTTGCTGAAAACTGTCCAAGGCGTTCATTTCATCTCAACTCTAGACAGCACAGCAAAAATTGGACATCCAGAGTGCATCAAACATGATTTAGAGCTTGTTTATGGAAAAGTGCTTATTTCTGCATTTCAATCTTGCAACTTGCTGAAAACTGTCCAAGGCGTTCATTTCATCTCAACTCTAGACAGCACAGCAAAAATTGGACATCCAGAGTGCATCAAAACATGATTTAGAGCTTGTTTATGGAAAAGTGCTTATTTCTGCATTTCAATCTTGCAACTTGCTGAAAACTGTCCAAGCCGTTCATTTCATCTCAACTAGACAGCACAGCAAAAATTGGACATCCAGAGTGCATCAAACATGATTTAGAGCTTGTTTATGGAAAAGTGCTTATTTCTGCATTTCAATCTTGCAACTTGCTGAAAACTGTCCAAGGCGTTCATTTCATCTCAACTCTAGACAGCACAGCAAAAATTGGACATCCAGAGTGCATCAAAACATGATTTAGAGCTTGTTTATGGAAAAGTGCTTATTTCTGCATTTCAATCTTGCAACTTGCTGAAAACTGTCCACGGCGTTCATTTCATCTCAACTCTAGACAGCACAGCAAAAACTGGACATCCAGAGTGCATCAAAACATGATTTAGAGCTTGTTTATGGAAAAGTGCTTATTTGTGAATTTCAATCTTGCAACTTGCTGAAAACTGTCCAAGGCGTTCATTTCATCTCAACTCTAGACAGCACAGCAAAAACTGGACATCCAGAGTGCATCAAAACATGATTTAGAGCTTGTTTATGGAAAAGTGCTTATTTGTGAATTTCAATCTTGCAACTTGCTGAAAACTGTCCAAGGCGTTCATTTCATCTCAACTAGACAGCACAGCAAAAATTGGACATCCAGAGTGCATCAAAACATGATTTAGAGCTTGTTTATGGAAAAGTGCTTATTTGTGAATTTCAATCTTGCAACTTGCTGAAAACTGTCCAAGGCGTTCATTTCATCTCAACTCTAGACAGCACAGCAAAAACTGGACATCCAGAGTGCATCAAACATGATTTAGAGCTTGTTTATGGAAAAGTGCTTATTTCTGCATTTCAATCTTGCAACTTGCTGAAAACTGTCCAAGGCGTTCATTTCATCTCAACTCTAGACAGCACAGCAAAAATTGGACATCCAGAGTGCATCAAAACATGATTTAGAGCTTGTTTATGGAAAAGTGCTTATTTCTGCATTTCAATCTTGCAACTTGCTGAAAACTGTCCACGGCGTTCATTTCATCTCAACTCTAGACAGCACAGCAAAAACTGGACATCCAGAGTGCATCAAACATGATTTAGAGCTTGTTTATGGAAAAGTGCTTATTTCTGCATTTCAATGTTGCAACTTGCTGAAAACTGTCCACGGCGTTCATTTCATCTCAACTCTAGACAGCACAGCAAAAATTGGACATCCAGAGTGCATTCAAAACATGATTTAGAGCTTGTTTATGGAAAAGTGCTTATTTGTGAATTTCAATCTTGCAACTTGCTGAAAACTGTCCAAGGCGTTCATTTCATCTCAACTCTAGACAGCACAGCAAAAACTGGACATCCAGAGTGCATCAAAACATGATTTAGAGCTTGTTTATGGAAAAGTGCTTATTTGTGAATTTCAATCTTGCAACTTGCTGAAAACTGTCCAAGGCGTTCATTTCATCTCAACTAGACAGCACAGCAAAAATTGGACATCCAGAGTGCATCAAAAACATGATTTAGAGCTTGTTTATGGAAAAGTGCTTATTTGTGAATTTCAATCTTGCAACTTGCTGAAAACTGTCCAAGGCGTTCATTTCATCTCAACTCTAGACAGCACAGCAAAAACTGGACATCCAGAGTGCATCAAAACATGATTTAGAGCTTGTTTATGGAAAAGTGCTTATTTCTGCATTTCAATCT
This sequence comes from Oncorhynchus tshawytscha, assembly GCF_018296145.1. Classification (NCBI taxonomy): domain Eukaryota; kingdom Metazoa; phylum Chordata; class Actinopteri; order Salmoniformes; family Salmonidae; genus Oncorhynchus; species Oncorhynchus tshawytscha. Next base: position 14,196,732 of record NC_056443.1, read on the forward strand.
TGCAACTTGCTGAAAACTGTCCAAGGCGTTCATTTCATCTCAACTCTAGACAGCACAGCAAAAATTGGACATCCAGAGTGCATCAAAACATGATTTAGAGCTTGTTTATGGAAAAGTGCTTATTTCTGCATTTCAATCTTGCAACTTGCTGAAAACTGTCCAAGGCGTTCATTTCATCTCAACTCTAGACAGCACAGCAAAAACTGGACATCCAGAGTGCATCAAACATGATTTAGAGCTTGTTTATGGAAAAGTGCTTATTTCTGCATTTCAATGTTGCAACTTGCTGAAAACTGTCCACGGCGTTTATTTCATCTCAACTAGACAGCAAGCAAAAATTGGACATCCAGAGTGCATCAAACATGATTTAGAGCTGGTTTATGGAAAAGTGCTTATTTCTGCATTTCAATGTTGCAACTTGCTGAAAACTGTCCACGGCGTTCATTTCATCTCAACTCTAGACAGCACAGCAAAAATTGGACATCCAGAGTGATTCAAAACATGATTTAGAGCTTGTTTATGGAAAAGTGCTTATTTGTGAATTTCAATCTTGCAACTTGCTGAAAACTGTCCAAGGCGTTCATTTCATCTCAACTCTAGACAGCACAGCAAAAACTGGACATCCAGAGTGCATCAAACATGATTTAGAGCTTGTTTATGGAAAAGTGCTAATTTCTGCATTTCAATCTTGCAACTTGCTGAAAACTGTCCAAGGCGTTCATTTCATCTCAACTCTAGACAGCACAGCAAAAATTGGACATCCAGAGTGCATCAAACATGTTTTAGAGCTTGTTTATGGAAAAGTGCTTATTTCTGCATTTCAATTGTTGCAACTTGCTGAAAACTGTCCACGGCGTTCATTTCATCTCAACTCTAGACAGCACAGCAAAAATTGGACATCCAGAGTGCATCAAAACATGATTTAGAGCTTGTTTATGGAAAAGTGCTTATTTGTGAATTTCAATCTTGCAACTTGCTGAAAACTGTCCACGGCGTTCATTTCATCTCAACTCTAGACAGCACAGCAAAAACTGGACATCCAGAGTGCATCAAAACATGATTTAGAGCTTGTTTATGGAAAAGTGCTTATTTCTGCATTTCAATCTTGCAACTTGCTGAAAACTGTCCAAGGCGTTCATTTCATCTCAACTCTAGACAGCACAGCAAAAACTGGACATCCAGAGTGCATCAAACATGATTTAGAGCTTGTTTATGGAAAAGTGCTTATTTCTGTATTTCCATGTTGCAACTTGCTGAAAACTGTCTACAAAGTTAATTTCATCTCAAATAGGCAGCACAGCAAAAATTGGACATCCAGAGTGCATCAAACATGATTTAGAGCTTGTTTATGGAAAAGTGCTTATTTGTGAATTTCAATCTTGCAACTTGCTGAAAACTGTCCAAGGCGTTCATTTCATCTCAACTCTAGACAGCACAGCAAAAACTGGACATCCAGACTGCATCAAAACATGATTTAGAGCTTGTTTATGGAAAAGTGCTTATTTCTGCATTTCAATCTTGCAACTTGCTGAAAACTGTCCAAGGCGTTCATTTCATCTCAACTCTAGACAGCACAGCAAAAATTGGACATCCAGAGTGCATCAAAACATGATTTAGAGCTTGTTTATGGAAAAGTGCTTATTTCTGCATTTCAATCTTGCAACTTGCTGAAAACTGTCCACGGCGTTCATTTCATCTCAACTCTAGACAGCACAGCAAAAATTGGACATCCAGAGTGCATCAAAGCATGATTTAGAGCTTGTTTATGGAAAAGTGCTTATTTGTGAATTTCAATCTTGCAACTTGCTGAAAACTGTCCACGGCGTTCATTTCATCTCAACTCTAGACAGCACAGCAAAAATTGGACATCCAGAGTGCATCAAAACATGATTTAGAGCTTGTTTATGGAAAAGTGCTTATTTTGCATTTCAATCTTGCAATGAAAACTTCAATCATTTCATCTCAACTTAGACAGCACAGCAAAAACTGGACATCCAGAGTGCATCAAACATGATTTAGAGCTTGTTTATGGAAAAGTGCTTATTTCTGCATTTCAATTTGCATGAAAACTGTCATTTCATCTCAACTAGACAGCACAGCAAAAATTGGACATCCAGAGTGCATCAAAACATGATTTAGAGCTTGTTTATGGAAAAGTGCTTATTTCTGCATTTCAATCTTGCAACTTGCTGAAAACTGTCCAAGGCGTTCATTTCATCTCAACTCTAGACAGCACAGCAAAAGCTGGACATCCAGAGTGCATCAAACATGATTTAGAGCTGGTTTATGGAAAAGTGCTTATTTCTGCATTTCAATGTTGCAACTTGCTGAAAACTGTCCACGGCGTTTATTTCATCTCAACTAGACAGCACAGCACAAATTGGACATCCAGAGTGCATCAAAAACATGATTTTAGAGCTTGTTTTATGGAAAAGTGCTTATTTGTGAATTTCAATCTTGCAACTTGCTGAAAACTGTCCAAGGCGTTCATTTCATCTCAACTCTAGACAGCACAGCAAAAACTGGACATCCAGACTGCATCAAAACATGATTTAGAGCTTGTTTATGGAAAAGTGCTTATTTCTGCATTTCAATCTTGCAACTTGCTGAAAACTGTCCAAGGCGTTCATTTCATCTCAACTCTAGACAGCACAGCAAAAATTGGACATCCAGAGTGATTCAAAACATGATTTAGAGCTTGTTTATGGAAAAGTGCTTATTTCTGCATTTCAATCTTGCAACTTGCTGAAAACTGTCCAAGGTGTTCATTTCATCTCAACTCTAGACAGCACACAAAAACTGGACATCCAGACTGCATCAAAACATGATTTAGAGCTTGTTTATGGAAAAGTGCTTATTTGTGAATTTCAATCTTGCAACTTGCTGAAAACTGTCCAAGGTGTTCATTTCATCTCAACTAGACAGCACAGCAAAAATTGGACATCCAGAGTGCATCAAAACATGATTTAGAGCTTGTTTATGGAAAAGTGCTTATTTGTGAATTTCAATCTTGCAACTTGCTGAAAACTGTCCAAGGCGTTCATTTCATCTCAACTCTAGACAGCACAGCAAAAACTGGACATCCAGAGTGCATCAAAACATGATTTAGAGCTTGTTTATGGAAAAGTGCTTATTTCTGCATTTCAATCTTGCAACTTGCTGAAAACTGTCCAAGGCGTTCATTTCATCTCAACTCTAGACAGCACAGCAAAAATTGGACATCCAGAGTGCATCAAAACATGATTTAGAGCTTGTTTATGGAAAAGTGCTTATTTGTGAATTTCAATCTGCAACTTGCTGAAAACTGTCCAAGGCGTTCATTTCATCTCAACTCTAGACAGCACAGCAAAAACTGGACATCCAGAGTGCATCAAACATGATTTAGAGCTTGTTTATGGAAAAGTGCTTTGCATTTCAATGTTGCAACTTGCTGAAAACTGTCCACGGCGTTTATTTCATCTCAACTAGACAGCACAGCAAAAATTGGACATCCAGAGTGCATCAAAACATGATTTAGAGCTGTTTATGGAAAAGTGCTTATTTCTGCATTTCAATGTTGCAACTTGCTGAAAACTGTCCAAGGCGTTCATTTCATCTCAACTCTAGACAGCACAGCAAAAATTGGACATCCAGAGTGATTCAAAACATGATTTAGAGCTTGTTTATGGAAAAGTGCTTATTTGTGAATTTCAATCTTGCAACTTGCTGAAAACTGTCCAAGGCGTTCATTTCATCTCAACTCTAGACAGCACAGCAAAAGCTGGACATCCAGAGTGCATCAAACATGATTTAGAGCTGGTTTATGGAAAAGTGCTTATTTCTGCATTTCAATGTTGCAACTTGCTGAAAACTGTCCACGGCGTTTATTTCATCTCAACTAGACAGCACAGCACAAATTGGACATCCAGAGTGCATCAAAAACATGATTTTAGAGCTTGTTTTATGGAAAAGTGCTTATTTGTGAATTTCAATCTTGCAACTTGCTGAAAACTGTCCAAGGCGTTCATTTCATCTCAACTCTAGACAGCACAGCAAAAACTGGACATCCAGAGTGCATCAAACATGATTTAGAGCTTGTTTATGGAAAAGTGCTTATTTGTGAATTTCAATCTTGCAACTTGCTGAAAACTGTCCACGGCGTTCATTTCATCTCAACTCTAGACAGCACACCAAAAATTGGACATCCAGAGTGCATCAAAAACATGATTTTAGAGCTTGTTTTATGGAAAAGTGCTTATTTGTGAATTTCAATCTTGCAACTTGCTGAAAACTGTCCAAGGCGTTCATTTCATCTCAACTAGACAGCACAGCAAAAATTGGACATCCAGAGTGCATCAAAAACATGATTTTAGAGCTTGTTTATGGAAAAGTGCTTATTTCTGCATTTCAATGTTGCAACTTGCTGAAAACTGTCCACGGCGTTCATTTCATCTCAACTCTAGACAGCACAGCAAAAATTGGACATCCAGAGTGATTCAAAACATGATTTAGAGCTTGTTTATGGAAAAGTGCTTATTTGTGAATTTCAATCTTGCAACTTGCTGAAAACTGTCCAAGGCGTTCATTTCATCTCAACTCTAGACAGCACAGCAAAAGCTGGACATCCAGAGTGCATCAAAACATGATTTAGAGCTTGTTTATGGAAAAGTGCTTATTTCTGAATTTCAATCTTGCAACTTGCTGAAAACTGTCCAAGGCGTTCATTTCATCTCAACTAGACAGCACAGCAAAAATTGGACATCCAGAGTGCATCAAAAACATGATTTAGAGCTTGTTTATGGAAAGTGCTTATTTGTGAATTTCAATCTTGCAACTTGCTGAAAACTGTCCAAGGCGTTCATTTCATCTCAACTCTAGACAGCACAGCAAAAATTGGACATCCAGAGTGCATCAAAACATGATTTAGAGCTTGTTTATGGAAAAGTGCTTATTTGTGAATTTCAATCTTGCAACTTGCTGAAAACTGTCCAAGGCGTTCATTTCATCTCAACTCTAGACAGCACAGCAAAAATTGGACATCCAGAGTGCATCAAAACATGATTTAGAGCTTGTTTATGGAAAAGTGCTTATTTGTGAATTTCAATCTTGCAACTTGCTGAAAACTGTCCAAGGCGTTCATTTCATCTCAACTCTAGACAGCACAGCAAAAATTGGACATCCAGAGTGCATCAAACATGATTTAGAGCTTGTTTATGGAAAAGTGCTTATTTCTGCATTTCAATCTTGCAACTTGCTGAAAACTGTCCAAGGCGTTCATTTCATCTCAACTCTAGACAGCACAGCAAAAATTGGACATCCAGAGTGCATCAAAACATGATTTAGAGCTTGTTTATGGAAAAGTGCTTATTTCTGCATTTCAATCTTGCAACTTGCTGAAAACTGTCCAAGGCGTTCATTTCATCTCAACTAGACAGCACAGCAAAAATTGGACATCCAGAGTGCATCAAACATGATTTAGAGCTTGTTTATGGAAAAGTGCTTATTTCTGCATTTCAATTGTTGCAACTTGCTGAAAACTGTCCACGGCGTTCATTTCATCTCAACTAGACAGCACAGCAAAAATTGGACATCCAGAGTGCATCAAACATGTTTTAGAGCTTGTTTATGGAAAAGTGCTTATTTCTGCATTTCAATCTTGCAACTTGCTGAAAACTGTCCACGGCGTTCATTTCATCTCAACTCTAGACAGCACAGCAAAAATTGGACATCCAGAGTGATTCAAAACATGATTTAGAGCTTGTTTATGGAAAAGTGCTTATTTGTGAATTTCAATCTTGCAACTTGCTGAAAACTGTCCAAGGCGTTCATTTCATCTCAACTCTAGACAGCACAGCAAAAGCTGGACATCCAGAGTGCATCAAACATGATTTAGACCTGGTTTATGGAAAAGTGCTTATTTCTGCATTTCAATGTTGCAACTTGCTGAAAACTGTCCACGGCGTTTATTTCATCTCAACTAGACAGCACAGCAAAATTGGACATCCAGAGTGCATCAAAAACATGATTTTAGAGCTTGTTTTATGGAAAAGTGCTTATTTGTGAATTTCAATCTTGCAACTTGCTGAAAACTGTCCAAGGCGTTCATTTCATCTCAACTCTAGACAGCACAGCAAAAAGCTGGACATCCAGAGTGCATCAAAACATGATTTAGAGCTTGTTTATGGAAAAGTGCTTATTTCTGCATTTCAATGTTGCAGAAAACTGTGTTCATTTCATCTCAAAAACTGGACATCCAGAGTGCATCAAAACATGATTTAGAGCTTGTTTATGGAAAAGTGCTTATTTGTGAATTTCAATCTTGCAACTTGCTGAAAACTGTCCAAGGCGTTCATTTCATCTCAACTCTAGACAGCACAGCAAAAATTGGACATCCAGAGTGCATCAAAACATGATTTAGAGCTTGTTTATGGAAAAGTGCTTATTTCTGCATTTCAATCTTGCAACTTGCTGAAAACTGTCCAAGGCGTTCATTTCATCTCAACTCTAGACAGCACAGCAAAAATTGGACATCCAGAGTGCATCAAAGCATGATTTAGAGCTTGTTTATGGAAAAGTGCTTATTTTGTGAATTTCAATCTTGCAACTTGCTGAAAACTGTCCAAGGCGTTCATTTCATCATTTCAGCAAAAAACATCTAGACAGCACAGCAAAAAACATCCAGAGTGCATCAAAACATGATTTAGAGCTTGTTTATGGAAAAGTGCTTATTTGTGAATTTCAATCTTGCAACTTGCTGAAAACTGTCCAAGGCGTTCATTTCATCTCAACTCTAGACAGCACAGCAAAAACTGGACATCCAGAGTGCATCAAAACATGATTTAGAGCTTGTTTATGGAAAAGTGCTTATTTGTGAATTTCAATCTTGCAACTTGCTGAAAACTGTCCAAGGCGTTCATTTCATCTCAACTCTAGACAGCACAGCAAAAACTGGACATCCAGAGTGCATCAAACATGATTTAGAGCTTGTTTATGGAAAAGTGCTTATTTCTGCATTTCAATGTTGCAACTTGCTGAAAACTGTCCACGGCGTTTATTTCATCTCAACTAGACAGCACAGCAAAAATTGGACATCCAGAGTGCATCAAAAACATGATTTAGAGCTTGTTTATGGAAAAGTGCTTATTTGTGAATTTCAATCTTGCAACTTGCTGAAAACTGTCCAAGGCGTTCATTTCATCTCAACTCTAGACAGCACAGCAAAAACTGGACATCCAGAGTGCATCAAAACATGATTTAGAGCTTGTTTATGGAAAAGTGCTTATTTGTGAATTTCAATCTTGCAACTTGCTGAAAACTGTCCAAGGCGTTCATTTCATCTCAACTCTAGACAGCACAGCAAAAACTGGACATCCAGAGTGCATCAAAACATGATTTAGAGCTTGTTTATGGAAAAGTGCTTATTTCTGCATTTCAATCTTGCAACTTGCTGAAAACTGTCCAAGGCGTTCATTTCATCTCAACTCTAGACAGCACAGCAAAAATTGGACATCCAGAGTGCATCAAAACATGATTTAGAGCTTGTTTATGGAAAAGTGCTTATTTGTGAATTTCAATCTTGCAACTTGCTGAAAACTGTCCAAGGCGTTCATTTCATCTCAACTCTAGACAGCACAGCAAAAACTGGACATCCAGAGTGCATCAAAACATGATTTAGAGCTTGTTTATGGAAAAGTGCTTATTTCTGCATTTCAATCTTGCAACTTGCTGAAAACTGTCCAAGGCGTTCATTTCATCTCAACTCTAGACAGCACAGCAAAAACTGGACATCCAGAGTGCATCAAACATGATTTAGAGCTTGTTTATGGAAAAGTGCTTATTTCTGCATTTCAATGTTGCAACTTGCTGAAAACTGTCCAAGGCGTTCATTTCATCTCAACTAGACAGCACAGCAAAAATTGGACATCCAGAGTGCATCAAAAACATGATTTAGAGCTTGTTTATGGAAAAGTGCTTATTTGTGAATTTCAATCTTGCAACTTGCTGAAAACTGTCCAAGGCGTTCATTTCATCTCAACTCTAGACAGCACAGCAAAAACTGGACATCCAGAGTGCATCAAAGCATGATTTAGAGCTTGTTTATGGAAAAGTGCTTATTTGTGAATTTCAATCTTGCAACTTGCTGAAAACTGTCCACGGCGTTCATTTCATCTCAACTCTAGACAGCACAGCAAAAATTGGACATCCAGAGTACATCAAAACATGATTTAGAGCTTGTTTATGGAAAAGTGCTTATTTCTGCATTTCAATCTTGCAACTTGCTGAAAACTGTCCAAGCCGTTCATTTCATCTCAACTCTAGACAGCACAGCAAAAATTGGACATCCAGAGTGCATCAAACATAATTTAGAGCTTGTTTATGGAAAAGTGCTTATTTCTGCATTTCAATGTTGCAACTTGCTGAAAACTGTCCACGGCGTTCATTTCATCTCAACTCTAGACAGCACAGCAAAAATTGGACATCCAGAGTGATTCAAAACATGATTTAGAGCTTGTTTATGGAAAAGTGCTTATTTGTGAATTTCAATCTTGCAACTTGCTGAAAACTGTCCAAGGCGTTCATTTCATCTCAACTCTAGACAGCACAGCAAAAGCTGGACATCCAGAGTGCATCAAACATGATTTAGAGCGTTTATGGAAAAGTGCTTATTTCTGCATTTCAATGTTGCAACTTGCTGAAAACTGTCCACGGCGTTTATTTCATCTCAACTAGACAGCACAGCAAAATTGGACATCCAGAGTGCATCAAAAACATGATTTTAGAGCTTGTTTTATGGAAAAGTGCTTATTTGTGAATTTCAATCTTGCAACTTGCTGAAAACTGTCCAAGGCGTTCATTTCATCTCAACTCTAGACAGCACAGCAAAAACTGGACATCCAGAGTGCATCAAAACATGATTTAGAGCTTGTTTATGGAAAAGTGCTTATTTGTGAATTTCAATCTTGCAACTTGCTGAAAACTGTCCAAGGCGTTCATTTCATCTCAACTCTAGACAGCACAGCAAAAACTGGACATCCAGAGTGCATCAAAACATGATTTAGAGCTTGTTTATGGAAAAGTGCTTATTTCTGCATTTCAATCTTGCAACTTGCTGAAAACTGTCCAAGGCGTTCATTTCATCTCAACTCTAGACAGCACAGCAAAAATTGGACATCCAGAGTGCATCAAAACATGATTTAGAGCTTGTTTATGGAAAAGTGCTTATTTGTGAATTTCAATCTTGCAACTTGCTGAAAACTGTCCAAGGCGTTCATTTCATCTCAACATTTCATCTCAAATAGACAGCACAGCAAAAACTGGACATCCAGACTGCATCAAAACATGATTTAGAGCTTGTTTATGGAAAAGTGCTTATTTCTGCATTTCAATCTTGCAACTTGCTGAAAACTGTCCAAGGCGTTCATTTCATCTCAACTCTAGACAGCACAGCAAAAATTGGACATCCAGAGTGATTCAAAACATGATTTAGAGCTTGTTTATGGAAAAGTGCTTATTTGTGAATTTCAATCTTGCAACTTGCTGAAAACTGTCCAAGGCGTTCATTTCATCTCAACTCTCGACAGCACAGCAAAAACTGGACATCCAGAGTGCATCAAACATGATTTAGAGCTGGTTTATGGAAAAGTGCTTATTTCTGCATTTCAATGTTGCAACTTGCTGAAAACTGTCCAAGGCGTTCATTTCATCTCAACTCTAGACAGCACAGCAAAAACTGGACATCCAGACTGCATCAAAACATGATTTAGAGCTTGTTTATGGAAAAGTGCTTATTTCTGCATTTCAATCTTGCAACTTGCTGAAAACTGTCCAAGGCGTTCATTTCATCTCAACTCTAGACAGCACAGCAAAAACTGGACATCCAGAGTGCATCAAACATGATTTAGAGCTTGTTTATGGAAAAGTGCTTATTTCTGCATTTCAATGTTGCAACTTGCTGAAAACTGTCCAAGGCGTTCATTTCATCTCAACTCTAGACAGCACAGCAAAAATTGGACATCCAGAGTGATCAAAACATGATTTAGAGCTTGTTTATGGAAAAGTGCTTATTTGTGAATTTCAATCTTGCAACTTGCTGAAAACTGTCCAAGGCGTTCATTTCATCTCAACTCTAGACAGCACAGCAAAAACTGGACATCCAGAGTGCATCAAAACATGATTTAGAGCTTGTTTATGGAAAAGTGCTTATTTGTGAATTTCAATCTTGCAACTTGCTGAAAACTGTCCAAGGCGTTCATTTCATCTCAACTCTAGACAGCACAGCAAAAATTGGACATCCAGAGTGCATCAAAACATGATTTAGAGCTTGTTTATGGAAAAGTGCTTATTTCTGCATTTCAATCTTGCAACTTGCTGAAAACTGTCCAAGGCGTTCATTTCATCTCAACTCTAGACAGCACAGCAAAAACTGGACATCCAGAGTGCATCAAACATGATTTAGAGCTTGTTTATGGAAAAGTGCTTATTTCTGCATTTCAATGTTGCAACTTGCTGAAAACTGTCCAAGGGGTTCATTTCATCTCAACTCTAGACAGCACAGCAAAAATTGGACATCCAGAGTGCATCAAAACATGATTTAGAGCTTGTTTATGGAAAAGTGCTTATTTGTGAATTTCAATCTTGCAACTTGCTGAAAACTGTCCAAGGCGTTCATTTCATCTCAACTCTAGACAGCACAGCAAAAACTGGACATCCAGAGTGCATCAAAACATGATTTAGAGCTTGTTTATGGAAAAGTGCTTATTTGTGAATTTCAATCTTGCAACTTGCTGAAAACTGTCCAAGGCGTTCATTTCATCTCAACTCTAGACAGCACAGCAAAAATTGGACATCCAGAGTGCATCAAACATGATTTAGAGCTTGTTTATGGAAAAGTGCTTATTTCTGCATTTCAATGTTGCAACTTGCTGAAAACTGTCCACGGCGTTCATTTCATCTCAACTCTAGACAGCACAGCAAAAATTGGACATCCAGAGTGATTCAAAACATGATTTAGAGCTTGTTTATGGAAAAGTGCTTATTTGTGAATTTCAATCTTGCAACTTGCTGAAAACTGTCCAAGGCGTTCATTTCATCTCAACTCTAGACAGCACAGCAAAAGCTGGACATCCAGAGTGCATCAAACATGATTTAGAGCTGGTTTATGGAAAAGTGCTTATTTCTGCATTTCAATGTTGCAACTTGCTGAAAACTGTCCACGGCGTTTATTTCATCTCAACTAGACAGCACAGCAAAAATTGGACATCCAGAGTGCATCAAAAACATGATTTTAGAGCTTGTTTTATGGAAAAGTGCTTATAGGTGAATTTCAATCTTGCAACTTGCTGAAAACTGTCCAAGGCGTTCATTTCATCTCAACTCTCGACAGCACAGCAAAAATTGGACATCCAGAGTGATTCAAAACATGATTTAGAGCTTGTTTATGGAAAAGTGCTTATTTGTGAATTTCAATCTTGCAACTTGCTGAAAACTGTCCAAGGCGTTCATTTCATCTCAACTCTAGACAGCACAGCAAAAGCTGGACATCCAGAGTGCATCAAAACATGATTTAGAGCTTGTTTATGGAAAAGTGCTTATTTGTGAATTTCAATCTTGCAACTTGCTGAAAACTGTCCAAGGCGTTCATTTCATCTCAACTCTAGACAGCACAGCAAAAACTGGACATCCAGACTGCATCAAAACATGATTTAGAGCTTGTTTATGGAAAAGTGCTTATTTCTGCATTTCAATCTTGCAACTTGCTGAAAACTGTCCAAGGCGTTCATTTCATCTCAACTCTAGACAGCACAGCAAAAATTGGACATCCAGAGTGATTCAAAACATGATTTAGAGCTTGTTTATGGAAAAGTGCTTATTTGTGAATTTCAATCTTGCAACTTGCTGAAAACTGTCCAAGGCGTTCATTTCATCTCAACTCTAGACAGCACAGCAAAAGCTGGACATCCAGAGTGCATCAAACATGATTTAGAGCTGGTTTATGGAAAAGTGCTTATTTCTGCATTTCAAGTTGCAACTTGCTGAAAACTGTCCACGGCGTTTATTTCATCTCAACTAGACAGCACAGCAAAAATTGGACATCCAGAGTGCATCAAAACATGATTTAGAGCTTGTTTATGGAAAAGTGCTTATTTGTGAATTTCAATCTTGCAACTTGCTGAAAACTGTCCAAGGCGTTCATTTCATCTCAACTCTAGACAGCACAGCAAAAACTGGACATCCAGAGTGCATCAAAACATGATTTAGAGCTTGTTTATGGAAAAGTGCTTATTTGTGAATTTCAATCTTGCAACTTGCTGAAAACTGTCCAAGGCGTTCATTTCATCTCAACTCTAGACAGCACAGCAAAAACTGGACATCCAGAGTGCATCAAACATGATTTAGAGCTTGTTTATGGAAAAGTGCTTATTTCTGCATTTCAATGTTGCAACTTGCTGAAAACTGTCCACGGCGTTTATTTCATCTCAACTAGACAGCACAGCAAAAATTGGACATCCAGAGTGCATCAAAACATGATTTAGAGCTTGTTTATGGAAAAGTGCTTATTTGTGAATTTCAATCTTGCAACTTGCTGAAAACTGTCCAAGGCGTTCATTTCATCTCAACTCTAGACAGCACAGCAAAAGCTGGACATCCAGAGTGCATCAAAACATGATTTAGAGCTTGTTTATGGAAAAGTGCTTATTTCTGCATTTCAATGTTGCAACTTGCTGAAAACTGTCCAAGGCGTTTATTTCATCTCAACTAGACAGCACAGCAAAAATTGGACATCCAGAGTGATTCAAAACATGATTTAGAGCTTGTTTATGGAAAAGTGCTTATTTGTGAATTTCAATCTTGCAACTTGCTGAAAACTGTCCAAGGCGTTCATTTCATCTCAACTCTAGACAGCACAGCAAAAGCTGGACATCCAGAGTGCATCAAACATGATTTAGAGCTGGTTTATGGAAAAGTGCTTATTTCTGCATTTCAATGTTGCAACTTGCTGAAAACTGTCCACGGCGTTTATTTCATCTCAACTAGACAGCACAGCAAAAATTGGACATCCAGAGTGCATCAAAAACATGATTTTAGAGCTTGTTTTTGGAAAAGTGCTTATTTGTGAATTTCAATCTTGCAACTTGCTGAAAACTGTCCAAGGCGTTCATTTCATCTCAACTCTAGACAGCACAGCAAAAACTGGACATCCAGACTGCATCAAAACATGATTTAGAGCTTGTTTATGGAAAAGTGCTTATTTGTGAATTTCAATCTTGCAACTTGCTGAAAACTGTCCAAGGCGTTCATTTCATCTCAACTCTCGACAGCACAGCAAAAACTGGACATCCAGAGTGCATCAAAAACATGATTTAGAGCTTGTTTATGGAAAAGTGCTTATTTGTGAATTTCAATCTTGCAACTTGCTGAAAACTGTCCAAGGCGTTCATTTCATCTCAACTCTAGACAGCACAGCAAAAACTGGACATCCAGAGTGCATCAAAACATGATTTAGAGCTTGTTTATGGAAAAGTGCTTATTTGTGAATTTCAATCTTGCAACTTGCTGAAAACTGTCCACGGCGTTCATTTCATCTCAACTCTAGACAGCACAGCAAAAATTGGACATCCAGAGTGCAACAAACATGATTTAGAGCTTGTTTATGGAAAAGTGCTTATTTCTGCATTTCAATCTTGCAACTTGCTGAAAACTGTCCAAGGCGTTCATTTCATCTCAACTCTAGACAGCACAGCAAAAACTGGACATCCAGACTGCATCAAAACATGATTTAGAGCTTGTTTATGGAAAAGTGCTTATTTCTGCATTTCAATCTTGCAACTTGCTGAAAACTGTCCAAGGCGTTCATTTCATCTCAACTCTCGACAGCACAGCAAAAACTGGACATCCAGAGTGCATCAAACATGATTTAGAGCTGGTTTATGGAAAAGTGCTTATTTCTGCATTTCAATGTTGCAACTTGCTGAAAACTGTCCAAGGCGTTCATTTCATCTCAACTCTAGACAGCACAGCAAAAATTGGACATCCAGAGTGATTCAAAACATGATTTAGAGCTTGTTTATGGAAAAGTGCTTATTTGTGAATTTCAATCTTGCAACTTGCTGAAAACTGTCCAAGGCGTTCATTTCATCTCAACTCTAGACAGCACAGCAAAAGCTGGACATCCAGAGTGATTCAAAACATGATTTAGAGCTTGTTTATGGAAAAGTGCTTATTTGTGAATTTCAATCTTGCAACTTGCTGAAAACTGTCCAAGGCGTTCATTTCATCTCAACTCTAGACAGCACAGCAAAAACTGGACATCCAGAGTGCATCAAACATGATTTAGAGCTTGTTTATGGAAAAGTGCTTATTTCTGCATTTCAATGTTGCAACTTGCTGAAAACTGTCCACGGCGTTTATTTCATCTCAACTAGACAGCACAGCACAAATTGGACATCCAGAGTGCATCAAAAACATGATTTTAGAGCTTGTTTTATGGAAAAGTGCTTATTTGTGAATTTCAATCTTGCAACTTGCTGAAAACTGTGTTCATTTCATCTCAACTCTAGACAGCACAGCAAAAACTGGACATCCAGAGTGCATCAAACATGATTTAGAGCTTGTTTATGGAAAAGTGCTTATTTCTGCATTTCAATGTTGCAACTTGCTGAAAACTGTCCACGGCGTTCATTTCATCTCAACTCTAGACAGCACAGCAAAAATTGGACATCCAGAGTGATTCAAAACATGATTTAGAGCTTGTTTATGGAAAAGTGCTTATTTGTGAATTTCAATCTTGCAACTTGCTGAAAACTGTCCAAGGCGTTCATTTCATCTCAACTCTAGACAGCACAGCAAAAACTGGACATCCAGACTGCATCAAAACATGATTTAGAGCTTGTTTATGGAAAAGTGCTTATTTGTGAATTTCAATCTTGCAACTTGCTGAAAACTGTCCAAGGCGTTCATTTCATCTCAACTAGACAGCACAGCAAAAATTGGACATCCAGAGTGCATCAAAAACATGATTTAGAGCTTGTTTATGGAAAAGTGCTTATTTGTGAATTTCAATCTTGCAACTTGCTGAAAACTGTCCAAGGCGTTCATTTCATCTCAACTCTCGACAGCACAGCAAAAACTGGACATCCAGACTGCATCAAAACATGATTTAGAGCTTGTTTATGGAAAAGTGCTTATTTCTGCATTTCAATCTTGCAACTTGCTGAAAACTGTCCAAGGCGTTCATTTCATCTCAACTCTAGACAGCACAGCAAAAACTGGACATCCAGAGTGCATCAAACATGATTTAGAGCTGGTTTATGGAAAAGTGCTTATTTCTGCATTTCAATCTTGCAACTTGCTGAAAACTGTCCAAGGCGTTCATTTCATCTCAACTCTAGACAGCACAGCAAAAGCTGGACATCCAGAGTGCATCAAACATGATTTAGAGCTGGTTTATGGAAAAGTGCTTATTTCTGCATTTCAATGTTGCAACTTGCTGAAAACTGTCCACGGCGTTTATTTCATCTCAACTAGACAGCACAGCAAAAATTGGACATCCAGAGTGCATCAAAAACATGATTTAGAGCTTGTTTATGGAAAAGTGCTTATTTGTGAATTTCAATCTTGCAACTTGCTGAAAACTGTCCAAGGCGTTCATTTCATCTCAACTCTAGACAGCACAGCAAAAACTGTGGTTCATTTCATCTCATCTAGACAGCACAGCAAAAACTGACATCCAGAGTCATCAAACATGATTTAGAGCTTGTTTATGGAAAAGTGCTTATTTCTTTGCAACTTGCTGAAAACTGTCCAAGGCGTTCATTTCATCTCAACTCTAGACAGCACAGCAAAAACTGGACATCCAGAGTGATTCAAAACATGATTTAGAGCTTGTTTATGGAAAAGTGCTTATTTGTGAATTTCAATCTTGCAACTTGCTGAAAACTGTCCACGGCGTTCATTTCATCTCAACTCCAGACAGCACAGCAAAAATTGGACATCCAGAGTGCATCAAAGCATGATTTAGAGCTTGTTTATGGAAAAGTGCTTATTTGTGAATTTCAATCTTGCAACTTGCTGAAAACTGTCCACGGCGTTCATTTCATCTCAACTAGACAGCACAGCAAAAATTGGACATCCAGAGTGCATCAAACATGATTTAGAGCTTGTTTATGGAAAAGTGCTTATTTCTGCATTTCAATCTTGCAACTTGCTGAAAACTGTCCACGGCGTTCATTTCATCTCAACTCTAGACAGCACAGCAAAAATTGGACATCCAGAGTGCATCAAAACATGATTTAGAGCTTGTTTATGGAAAAGTGCTTATTTGTGAATTTCAATCTTGCAACTTGCTGAAAACTGTCCACGGCGTTCATTTCATCTCAACTCTAGACAGCACAGCAAAAATGGACATCCAGACTGCATCAAAACATGATTTAGAGCTTGTTTATGGAAAAGTGCTTATTTCTGCATTTCAATCTTGCAACTTGCTGAAAACTGTCCAAGGCGTTCATTTCATCTCAACTCTAGACAGCACAGCAAAAACTGGACATCCAGAGTGCATCAAACATGATTTAGAGCTTGTTTATGGAAAAGTGCTTATTTCTGCATTTCAATGTTGCAACTTGCTGAAAACTGTCCACGGCGTTTATTTCATCTCAACTAGACAGCACAGCAAAAATTGGACATCCAGAGTGCATCAAAAACATGATTTTAGAGCTTGTTTATGGAAAAGTGCTTATTTGTGAATTTCAATCTTGCAACTTGCTGAAAACTGTCCAAGGCGTTCATTTCATCTCAACTCTAGACAGCACAGCAAAAATTGGACATCCAGAGTGATTCAAAACATGATTTAGAGCTTGTTTATGGAAAAGTGCTTATTTGTGAATTTCAATCTTGCAACTTGCTGAAAACTGTCCAAGGCGTTCATTTCATCTCAACTCTAGACAGCACAGCAAAAACTGGACATCCAGACTGCATCAAAACATGATTTAGAGCTGGTTTATGGAAAAGTGCTTATTTGTGAATTTCAATCTTGCAACTTGCTGTCCAAGGCGTTCATTTCATCTCAACTAGACAGCACAGCAAAAGCTGGACATCCAGAGTGCATCAAAAACATGATTTAGAGCTTGTTTATGGAAAAGTGCTTATTTGTGAATTTCAATCTTGCAACTTGCTGAAAACTGTCCAAGGCGTTCATTTCATCTCAACTCTAGACAGCACAGCAAAAACTGGACATCCAGAGTGCATCAAAACATGATTTAGAACTTGTTTATGGAAAAGTGCTTATTTGTGAATTTCAATCTTGCAACTTGCGGAAAACTGTCCAAGGCGTTCATTTCATCTCAACTCTAGACAGCACAGCAAAAATTGGACATCCAGAGTGCATCAAAACATGATTTAGAGCTTGTTTATGGAAAAGTGCTTATTTGTGAATTTCAATCTTGCAACTTGCTGAAAACTGTCCAAGGCGTTCATTTCATCTCAACTCTAGACAGCACAGCAAAAACTGGACATCCAGAGTGCATCAAACATGATTTAGAGCTTGTTTATGGAAAAGTGCTTATTTCTGCATTTCAATGTTGCAACTTGCTGAAAACTGTCCACGGCGTTCATTTCATCTCAACTCTAGACAGCACAGCAAAAATTGGACATCCAGAGTGATTCAAAACATGATTTAGAGCTTGTTTATGGAAAAGTGCTTATTTGTGAATTTCAATCTTGCAACTTGCTGAAAACTGTCCAAGGCGTTCATTTCATCTCAACTCTAGACAGCACAGCAAAAACTGGACATCCAGAGTGCATCAAACATGATTTAGAGCTGGTTTATGGAAAAGTGCTTATTTCTGCATTTCAATGTTGCAACTTGCTGAAAACTGTCCACGGCGTTTATTTCATCTCAACTAGACAGCACAGCAAAAATTGGACATCCAGAGTGCATCAAAAACATGATTTTAGAGCTTGTTTTATGGAAAAGTGCTTATTTGTGAATTTCAATCTTGCAACTTGCTGAAAACTATCTACAATGTTCAGTTCATCTCAAATAGACAGCACAGCAAAAATTGGACATCCAGAGTGCAACAAACATGATTTAGAGCTTGTTTATGGAAAAGTGCTTATTTCAATTTCAATCTTGCAACTTGCTGAAAACTGTCCAGCTAGACAGCACAGCAAAAATTGGACATCCAGAGTGCATCAAAACATGATTTAGAGCTTGTTTATGGAAAAGTGCTTATTTGTGAATTTCAATCTTGCAACTTGCTGAAAACTGTCCAAGGCGTTCATTTCATCTCAACTCTAGACAGCACAGCAAAAACTGGACATCCAGAGTGCATCAAACATGATTTAGAGCTTGTTTATGGAAAAGTGCTTATTTCTGCATTTCAATGTTGCAACTTGCTGAAAACTGTCCAAGGCGTTCATTTCATCTCAACTAGACAGCACAGCAAAAATTGGACATCCAGAGTGCATCAAAACATGATTTAGAGCTTGTTTATGGAAAAGTGCTTATTTGTGAATTTCAATCTTGCAACTTGCTGAAAACTGTCCAAGGCGTTCATTTCATCTCAACTCTAGACAGCACAGCAAAAACTGGACATCCAGAGTGCATCAAAACATGATTTAGAGCTTGTTTATGGAAAAGTGCTTATTTCTGAATTTCAATCTTGCAACTTGCTGAAAACTGTCCAAGGCGTTCATTTCATCTCAACTCTAGACAGCACAGCAAAAACTGGACATCCAGAGTGCATCAAACATGATTTAGAGCTTGTTTATGGAAAAGTGCTTATTTCTGCATTTCAATGTTGCAACTTGCTGAAAACTGTCCACGGCGTTCATTTCATCTCAACTCTAGACAGCACAGCAATTGGACATCCAGAGTGATTCAAAACATGATTTAGAGCTTGTTTATGGAAAAG
Organism: Oncorhynchus tshawytscha; assembly: GCF_018296145.1. Lineage (NCBI taxonomy): Eukaryota > Metazoa > Chordata > Actinopteri > Salmoniformes > Salmonidae > Oncorhynchus > Oncorhynchus tshawytscha. Next base: position 14,215,619 of record NC_056443.1, read on the forward strand.
TGCTTATTTGTGAATTTCAATCTTGCAACTTGCTGAAAACTGTCCAAGGCGTTCATTTCATCTCAACTCTAGACAGCACAGCAAAAGCTGGACATCCAGAGTGCATCAAACATGATTTAGAGCTGGTTTATGGAAAAGTGCTTATTTCTGCATTTCAATGTTGCAACTTGCTGAAAACTGTCCACGGCGTTTATTTCATCTCAACTAGACAGCACAGCAAAAATTGGACATCCAGAGTGCATCAAAAACATGATTTAGAGCTTGTTTATGGAAAAGTGCTTATTTGTGAATTTCAATCTTGCAACTTGCTGAAAACTGTCCAAGGCGTTCATTTCATCTCAACTCTAGACAGCACAGCAAAAATTGGACATCCAGAGTGATTCAAAACATGATTTAGAGCTTGTTTATGGAAAAGTGCTTATTTGTGAATTTCAATCTTGCAACTTGCTGAAAACTGTCCAAGGCGTTCATTTCATCTCAACTCTAGACAGCACAGCAAAAGCTGGACATCCAGAGTGCATCAAACATGATTTAGAGCTGGTTTATGGAAAAGTGCTTATTTCTGCATTTCAATCTTGCAACTTGCTGAAAACTGTCCAAGGCGTTCATTTCATCTCAACTAGACAGCACAGCAAAAATTGGACATCCAGAGTGCATCAAAAACATGATTTAGAGCTTGTTTATGGAAAAGTGCTTATTTGTGAATTTCAATCTTGCAACTTGCTGAAAACTGTCCAAGGCGTTCATTTCATCTCAACTAGACAGCACAGCAAAAATTGGACATCCAGAGTGCATCAAAACATGATTTAGAGCTTGTTTATGGAAAAGTGCTTATTTGTGAATTTCAATCTTGCAACTTGCTGAAAACTGTCCAAGGCGTTCATTTCATCTCAACTCTAGACAGCACAGCAAAAACTGGACATCCAGAGTGCATCAAACATGATTTAGAGCTTGTTTATGGAAAAGTGCTTATTTCTGCATTTCAATGTTGCAACTTGCTGAAAACTGTCCACGGCGTTTATTTCATCTCAACTAGACAGCACAGCAAAAATTGGACATCCAGAGTGCATCAAAACATGATTTAGAGCTTGTTTATGGAAAAGTGCTTATTTTGCATTTCAATCTTGCAACTTGCTGAAAACTGTCCAAGGCGTTCATTTCATCTCAACTCTAGACAGCACAGCAAAAATTGGACATCCAGAGTGCATCAAAACATGATTTAGAGCTTGTTTATGGAAAAGTGCTTATTTCTGCATTTCAATCTTGCAACTTGCTGAAAACTGTCCACGGCGTTCATTTCATCTCAACTCTAGACAGCACACCAAAAATTGGACATCCAGAGTGCATCAAAGCATGATTTAGAGCTTGTTTATGGAAAAGTGCTTATTTGTGAATTTCAATCTTGCAACTTGCTGAAAACTGTCCAAGCCGTTCATTTCATCTCAACTAGACAGCACAGCAAAAATTGGACATCCAGAGTGCATCAAAACATGATTTAGAGCTTGTTTATGGAAAAGTGCTTATTTCTGCATTTCAATCTTGCAACTTGCTGAAAACTGTCCAAGGCGTTCATTTCATCTCAACTCTAGACAGCACAGCAAAAACTGGACATCCAGAGTGCATCAAACATGATTTAGAGCTTGTTTATGGAAAAGTGCTTATTTCTGCATTTCAATCTTGCAACTTGCTGAAAACTGTCCAAGGCGTTCATTTCATCTCAACTCTAGACAGCACAGCAAAAGCTGGACATCCAGAGTGCATCAAAACATGATTTAGAGCTTGTTTATGGAAAAGTGCTTATTTGTGAATTTCAATCTTGCAACTTGCTGAAAACTGTCCAAGGCGTTCATTTCATCTCAACTCTCGACAGCACAGCAAAAACTGGACATCCAGACTGCATCAAAACATGATTTAGAGCTTGTTTATGGAAAAGTGCTTATTTCTGCATTTCAATCTTGCAACTTGCTGAAAACTGTCCAAGGCGTTCATTTCATCTCAACTCTAGACAGCACAGCAAAAACTGGACATCCAGAGTGCATCAAAACATGATTTAGAGCTTGTTTATGGAAAAGTGCTTATTTTGAATTTCAATCTTGCAACTTGCTGAAAAATCCAAGGCGTTCATTTCATCTCAACTAGACAGCACAGCAAAAATTGGCAGAGTGCATCAAAAACATGATTTAGAGCTTGTTTATGGAAAACTGAATTTCAATGTTGCAACTTGCTGAAAACTGTCCACGGCGTTCATTTCATCTCAACTCTAGACAGCACAGCAAAAATTGGACATCCAGAGTGATTCAAAACATGATTTAGAGCTTGTTTATGGAAAAGTGCTTATTTGTGAATTTCAATCTTGCAACTTGCTGAAAACTGTCCAAGGCGTTCATTTCATCTCAACTAGACAGACAGCACAAAATTGGACATCCAGAGTGCATCAAAAACATGATTTAGAGCTTGTTTATGGAAAAGTGCTTATTTGTGAATTTCAATCTTGCAACTTGCTGAAAACTGTCCAAGGCGTTCATTTCATCTCAACTCTAGACAGCACAGCAAAAACTGGACATCCAGAGTGCATCAAAACATGATTTAGAACTTGTTTATGGAAAAGTGCTTATTTGTGAATTTCAATCTTGCAACTTGCGGAAAACTGTCCAAGGCGTTCATTTCATCTCAACTCTAGACAGCACAGCAAAAATTGGACATCCAGAGTGCATCAAAACATGATTTAGAGCTTGTTTATGGAAAAGTGCTTATTTCTGCATTTCAATCTTGCAACTTGCTGAAAACTGTCCAAGGCGTTCATTTCATCTCAACTCTAGACAGCACAGCAAAAACTGGACATCCAGAGTGCATCAAACATGATTTAGAGCTTGTTTATGGAAAAGTGCTTATTTCTGCATTTCAATGTTGCAACTTGCTGAAAACTGTCCACGGCGTTCATTTCATCTCAACTCTAGACAGCACAGCAAAAATTGGACATCCAGAGTGATTCAAAACATGATTTAGAGCTTGTTTATGGAAAAGTGCTTATTTGTGAATTTCAATCTTGCAACTTGCTGAAAACTGTCCAAGGCGTTCATTTCATCTCAACTCTAGACAGCACAGCAAAAGCTGGACATCCAGAGTGCATCAAACATGATTTAGAGCTGGTTTATGGAAAAGTGCTTATTTCTGCATTTCAATGTTGCAACTTGCTGAAAACTGTCCACGGCGTTTATTTCATCTCAACTAGACAGCACAGCAAAAATTGGACATCCAGAGTGCATCAAAACATGATTTAGAGCTTGTTTATGGAAAAGTGCTTATTTCTGCATTTCAATCTTGCAACTTGCTGAAAACTGTCCAAGCCGTTCATTTCATCTCAACTAGACAGCACAGCAAAAATTTGACATCCAGAGTGCATCAAACATGTTTTAGAGCTTGTTTATGGAAAAGTGCTTATTTCTGCATTTCAATTGTTGCAACTTGCTGAAAACTGTCCAAGGCGTTCATTTCATCTCAACTCTAGACAGCACAGCAAAAATTGGACATCCAGAGTGCATTCAAAACATGATTTAGAGCTTGTTTATGGAAAAGTGCTTATTTGTGAATTTCAATCTTGCAACTTGCTGAAAACTGTCCAAGGCGTTCATTTCATCTCATTTCATCTCAACATGATTTAGAGCTGGTTTATGGAAAAGTGCTTAGCACAGCAAAAAACTGGTTTATTTCATCTCACTAGACAGCACAGCAAAAACTGCAGTGCATCAAACATGATTTAGAGCTTGTTTATGGAAAAGTGCTTATTTCTGCATTTCAATGTTGCAACTTGCTGAAAACTGTCCATTGGGCGTTCATTTGGAAAAGTGCTTATTTCTGCATTTCAATGTTGCAACTTGCTGAAAACTGTCCACGGCGTTCATTTCATCTCAACTCTAGACAGCACAGCAAAAATTGGACATCCAGAGTGATTCAAAACATGATTTAGAGCTTGTTTATGGAAAAGTGCTTATTTGTGAATTTCAATCTTGCAACTTGCTGAAAACTGTCCAAGGCGTTCATTTCATCTCAACTCTAGACAGCACAGCAAAAGCTGGACATCCAGAGTGCATCAAACATGATTTAGAGCTGGTTTATGGAAAAGTGCTTATTTCTGCATTTCAATGTTGCAACTTGCTGAAAACTGTCCAAGGCGTTCATTTCATCTCAACTCTAGACAGCACAGCAAAAACTGGACATCCAGACTGCATCAAAACATGATTTAGAGCTTGTTTATGGAAAAGTGCTTATTTGTGAATTTCAATCTTGCAACTTGCTGAAAACTGTCCAAGGCGTTCATTTCATCTCAACTAGACAGCACAGCAAAAATTGGACATCCAGAGTGCATCAAAACATGATTTAGAGCTTGTTTATGGAAAAGTGCTTATTTGTGAATTTCAATCTTGCAACTTGCTGAAAACTGTCCAAGGCGTTCATTTCATCTCAACTCTAGACAGCACAGCAAAAACTGGACATCCAGAGTGCATCAAACATGATTTAGAGCTTGTTTATGGAAAAGTGCTTATTTCTGCTTGCAACTTGCTGAAAACTGTCCACGGCGTTTATTTCATCTCAACTAGACAGCACAGCAAAAATTGGACATCCAGAGTGCATCAAAACATGATTTAGAGCTTGTTTATGGAAAAGTGCTTATTTCTGCATTTCAATCTTGCAACTTGCTGAAAACTGTCCAAGGCGTTCATTTCATCTCAACTCTAGACAGCACAGCAAAAACTGGACATCCAGAGTGCATCAAACATGATTTAGAGCTTGTTTATGGAAAAGTGCTTATTTGTGAATTTCAATCTTGCAACTTGCTGAAAACTGTCCAAGGCGTTCATTTCATCTCAACTCTAGACAGCACAGCAAAAAGCTGGACATCCAGAGTGCATCAAACATGATTTAGAGCTTGTTTATGGAAAAGTGCTTATTTCTGCATTTCAATGTTGCAACTTGCTGAAAACTGTCCACGGCGTTCATTTCATCTCAACTCTAGACAGCACAGCAAAAATTGGACATCCAGAGTGATTCAAAACATGATTTAGAGCTTGTTTATGGAAAAATGCTTATTTCTGAATTTCAATCTTGCAACTTGCTGAAAACTGTCCAAGGCGTTCATTTCATCTCAACTCTAGACAGCACAGCAAAAACTGGACATCCAGACTGCATCAAAACATGATTTAGAGCTTGTTTATGGAAAAGTGCTTATTTGTGAATTTCAATCTTGCAACTTGCTGAAAACTGTCCAAGGCGTTCATTTCATCTCAACTCTAGACAGCACAGCAAAAACTGGACATCCAGAGTGCATCAAACATGATTTAGAGCTGGTTTATGGAAAAGTGCTTATTTCTGCATTTCAATGTTGCAACGCTGAAAACTGTCCACGGCGTTTATTTCATCTCAACTAGACAGCACAGCAAAAATTGGACATCCAGAGTGCATCAAAAACATGATTTAGAGCTTGTTTATGGAAAAGTGCTTATTTGTGAATTTCAATCTTGCAACTTGCTGAAAACTGTCCAAGGCGTTCATTTCATCTCAACTCTAGACAGCACAGCAAAAACTGGACATCCAGACTTCATCAAAACATGATTTAGAGCTTGTTTATGGAAAAGTGCTTATTTGTGAATTTCAATCTTGCAACTTGCTGAAAACTGTCCAAGGCGTTCATTTCATCTCAACTAGACAGCACAGCAAAAATTGGACATCCAGAGTGCATCAAAAACATGACTTTAGAGCTTGTTTATGGAAAAGTGCTTATTTGTGAATTTCAATCTTGCAACTTGCTGAAAACTGTCCAAGGCGTTCATTTCATCTCAACTCTAGACAGCACAGCAAAAACTGGACATCCAGAGTGCATCAAACATGATTTAGAGCTTGTTTATGGAAAAGTGCTTATTTCTGCATTTCAATGTTGCAACTTGCTGAAAACTGTCCACGGCGTTCATTTCATCTCAACTCTAGACAGCACAGCAAAAATTGGACATCCAGAGTGATTCAAAACATGATTTAGAGCTTGTTTATGGAAAAGTGTATTTGTGAATTTCAATCTTGCAACTTGCTGAAAACTGTCCAAGGCGTTCATTTCATCTCAACTCTAGACAGCACAGCAAAAACTGGACATCCAGAGTGCATCAAACATGATTTAGAGCTTGTTTATGGAAAAGTGTTTATTTCTGCATTTCAATCTTGCAACTTGCTGAAAACTGTCCAAGGCGTTCATTTCATCTCAACTCTAGACAGCACAGCAAAAGCTGGACATCCAGAGTGCATCAAACATGATTTAGAGCTTGTTTATGGAAAAGTGCTTATTTCTGCATTTCAATGTTGCAACTTGCTGAAAACTGTCCACGGCGTTCATTTCATCTCAACTCTAGACAGCACAGCAAAAATTGGACATCCAGAGTGATTCAAAACATGATTTAGAGCTTGTTTATGGAAAAGTGCTTATTTGTGAATTTCAATCTTGCAACTTGCTGAAAACTGTCCAAGGCGTTCATTTCATCTCAACTCTAGACAGCACAGCAAAAGCTGGACATCCAGAGTGCATCAAACATGATTTAGAGCTGGTTTATGGAAAAGTGCTTATTTGTGAATTTCAATCTTGCAACTTGCTGAAAACTGTCCAAGGCGTTCATTTCATCTCAACTCTAGACAGCACAGCAAAAACTGGACATCCAGACTGCATCAAAACATGATTTAGAGCTTGTTTATGGAAAAGTGCTTATTTCTGCATTTCAATCTTGCAACTTGCTGAAAACTGTCCAAGGCGTTCATTTCATCTCAACTCTAGACAGCACAGCAAAAACTGGACATCCAGACTGCATCAAAACATGATTTAGAGCTTGTTTATGGAAAAGTGCTTATTTGTGAATTTCAATCTTGCAACTTGCTGAAAACTGTCCAAGGCGTTCATTTCATCTCAACTCTAGACAGCACAGCAAAAACTGGACATCCAGAGTGCATCAAACATGATTTAGAGCTGGTTTATGGAAAAGTGCTTATTTCTGCATTTCAATGTTGCAACTTGCTGAAAACTGTCCAAGGCGTTCATTTCATCTCAACTCTAGACAGCACAGCAAAAACTGGACATCCAGACTGCATCAAAACATGATTTAGAGCTTGTTTATGGAAAAGTGCTTATTTGTGAATTTCAATCTTGCAACTTGCTGAAAACTGTCCAAGGCGTTCATTTCATCTCAACTAGACAGCACAGCAAAAATTGGACATCCAGAGTGCATCAAAAACATGATTTAGAGCTTGTTTATGGAAAAGTGCTTATTTGTGAATTTCAATCTTGGAACTTGCTGAAAACTGTCCAAGGCGTTCATTTCATCTCAACTCTAGACAGCACAGCAAAAACTGGACATCCAGAGTGCATCCAAACATGATTTAGAGCTGGTTTATGGAAAAGTGCTTATTTGTGAATTTCAATCTTGCAACTTGCTGAAAACTGTCCAAGGCGTTCATTTCATCTCAACTAGACAGCACAGCAAAAATTGGACATCCAGAGTGCATCAAAAACATGACTTTAGAGCTTGTTTATGGAAAAGTGCTTATTTGTGAATTTCAATCTTGCAACTTGCTGAAAACTGTCCAAGGCGTTCATTTCATCTCAACTCTCGACAGCACAGCAAAAACTGGACATCCAGAGTGCATCAAACATGATTTAGAGCTGGTTTATGGAAAAGTGCTTATTTCTGCATTTCAATGTTGCAACTTGCTGAAAACTGTCCAGGGCGTTCATTTCATCTCAACTCTAGACAGCACAGCAAAAATTGGACATCCAGAGTGATTCAAAACATGATTTAGAGCTTGTTTATGGAAAAGTGTATTTGTGAATTTCAATCTTGCAAATTGCTGAAAACTGTCCAAGGCGTTCATTTCATCTCAACTCTAGACAGCACAGCAAAAACTGGACATCCAGACTGCATCAAAACATGATTTAGAGCTTGTTTATGGAAAAGTGCTTATTTGTGAATTTCAATCTTGCAACTTGCTGAAAACTGTCCAAGGCGTTCATTTCATCTCAACTAGACAGCACAGCAAAAATTGGACATCCAGAGTGCATCAAAAACATGATTTAGAGCTTGTTTATGGAAAAGTGCTTATTTGTGAATTTCAATCTTGCAACTTGCTGAAAACTGTCCAAGGCGTTCATTTCATCTCAACTCTAGACAGCACAGCAAAAATTGGACATCCAGAGTGCATCAAAACATGATTTAGAGCTTGTTTATGGAAAAGTGCTTATTTGTGAATTTCAATCTTGCAACTTGCTGAAAACTGTCCAAGGCGTTCATTTCATCTCAACTCTAGACAGCACAGCAAAAACTGGACATCCAGAGTGCATCAAAACATGATTTAGAGCTTGTTTATGGAAAAGTGCTTATTTGTGAATTTCAATCTTGCAACTTGCTGAAAACTGTCCAAGGCGTTCATTTCATCTCAACTCTAGACAGCACAGCAAAAGCTGGACATCCAGAGTGCATCAAAACATGATTTAGAGCTTGTTTATGGAAAAGTGCTTATTTGTGAATTTCAATCTTGCAACTTGCTGAAAACTGTCCAAGGCGTTCATTTCATCTCAACTCTAGACAGCACAGCAAAAACTGGACATCCAGAGTGCATCAAACATGATTTAGAGCTTGTTTATGGAAAAGTGCTTATTTCTGCATTTCAATGTTGCAACTTGCTGAAAACTGTCCACGGCGTTCATTTCATCTCAACTCTAGACAGCACAGCAAAAATTGGACATCCAGAGTGATTCAAAACATGATTTAGAGCTTGTTTATGGAAAAGTGTATTTGTGAATTTCAATCTTGCAAATTGCTGAAAACTGTCCAAGGCGTTCATTTCATCTCAACTCTAGACAGCACAGCAAAAACTGGACATCCAGACTGCATCAAAACATGATTTAGAGCTTGTTTATGGAAAAGTGCTTATTTGTGAATTTCAATCTTGCAACTTGCTGAAAACTGTCCAAGGCGTTCATTTCATCTCAACTAGACAGCACAGCAAAAATTGGACATCCAGAGTGCATCAAAAACATGACTTTAGAGCTTGTTTTTGGAAAAGTGCTTATTTGTGAATTTCAATCTTGCAACTTGCTGAAAACTGTCCAAGGCGTTCATTTCATCTCAACTCTAGACAGCACAGCAAAAATTGGACATCCAGAGTGATTCAAAACATGATTTAGAGCTTGTTTATGGAAAAGTGCTTATTTGTGAATTTCAATCTTGCAACTTGCTGAAAACTGTCCAAGGCGTTCATTTCATCTCAACTCTAGACAGCACAGCAAAAACTGGACATCCAGAGTGCATCAAAACATGATTTAGAGCTTGTTTATGGAAAAGTGCTTATTTGTGAATTTCAATCTTGCAACTTGCTGAAAACTGTCCAAGGCGTTCATTTCATCTCAACTCTAGACAGCACAGCAAAAACTGGACATCCAGAGTGCATCAAAACATGATTTAGAGCTTGTTTATGGAAAAGTGCTTATTTGTGAATTTCAATCTTGCAACTTGCTGAAAACTGTCCAAGGCGTTCATTTCATCTCAACTAGACAGCACAGCAAAAATTGGACATCCAGAGTGCATCAAACATGATTTAGAGCTTGTTTATGGAAAAGTGCTTATTTCTGCATTTCAATGTTGCAACTTGCTGAAAACTGTCCAGGGCGTTCATTTCATCTCAACTCTAGACAGCACAGCAAAAATTGGACATCCAGAGTGATTCAAAACATGATTTAGAGCTTGTTTATGGAAAAGTGTATTTGTGAATTTCAATCTTGCAAATTGCTGAAAACTGTCCAAGGCGTTCATTTCATCTCAACTCTAGACAGCACAGCAAAAACTGGACATCCAGACTGCATCAAAACATGATTTAGAGCTTGTTTATGGAAAAGTGCTTATTTGTGAATTTCAATCTTGCAACTTGCTGAAAACTGTCCAATGCGTTCATTTCATCTCAACTAGACAGCACAGCAAAAATTGGACATCCAGAGTGCATCAAAAACATGATTTAGAGCTTGTTTATGGAAAAGTGCTTATTTGTGAATTTCAATCTTGCAACTTGCTGAAAACTGTCCAAGGCGTTCATTTCATCTCAACTCTAGACAGCACAGCAAAAACTGGACATCCAGAGTGCATCAAACATGATTTAGAGCTTGTTTATGGAAAAGTGCTTATTTCTGCATTTCAATGTTGCAACTTGCTGAAAACTGTCCACGGCGTTCATTTCATCTCAACTCTAGACAGCACAGCAAAAATTGGACATCCAGAGTGATTCAAAACATGATTTAGAGCTTGTTTATGGAAAAGTGCTTATTTGTGAATTTCAATCTTGCAACTTGCTGAAAACTGTCCAAGGCGTTCATTTCATCTCAACTCTAGACAGCACAGCAAAAACTGGACATCCAGACTGCATCAAAACATGATTTAGAGCTTGTTTATGGAAAAGTGCTTATTTGTGAATTTCAATCTTGCAACTTGCTGAAAACTGTCCAAGGCGTTCATTTCATCTCAACTAGACAGCACAGCAAAAATTGGACATCCAGAGTGCATCAAAAACATGACTTTAGAGCTTGTTTTTGGAAAAGTGCTTATTTGTGAATTTCAATCTTGCAACTTGCTGAAAACTGTCCAAGGCGTTCATTTCATCTCAACTCTAGACAGCACAGCAAAAATTGGACATCCAGAGTGATTCAAAACATGATTTAGAGCTTGTTTATGGAAAAGTGCTTATTTGTGAATTTCAATCTTGCAACTTGCTGAAAACTGTCCAAGGCGTTCATTTCATCTCAACTCTAGACAGCCACAGCAAAAGCTGGACATCCAGAGTGCATCAAAACATGATTTAGAGCTTGTTTATGGAAAAGTGCTTATTTGTGAATTTCAATCTTGCAACTTGCTGAAAACTGTCCAAGGCGTTCATTTCATCTCAACTCTAGACAGCACAGCAAAAGCTGGACATCCAGAGTGCATCAAAACATGATTTAGAGCTTGTTTATGGAAAAGTGCTTATTTGTGAATTTCAATCTTGCAACTTGCTGAAAACTGTCCAAGGCGTTCATTTCATCTCAACTCTAGACAGCACAGCAAAAACTGGACATCCAGAGTGCATCAAACATGATTTAGAGCTTGTTTATGGAAAAGTGCTTATTTCTGCATTTCAATGTTGCAACTTGCTGAAAACTGTCCACGGCGTTCATTTCATCTCAACTCTAGACAGCACAGCAAAAATTGGACATCCAGAGTGATTCAAAACATGATTTAGAGCTTGTTTATGGAAAAGTGCTTATTTGTGAATTTCAATCTTGCAAATTGCTGAAAACTGTCCAAGGCGTTCATTTCATCTCAACTCTAGACAGCACAGCAAAAACTGGACATCCAGACTGCATCAAAACATGATTTAGAGCTTGTTTATGGAAAAGTGCTTATTTGTGAATTTCAATCTTGCAACTTGCTGAAAACTGTCCAAGGCGTTCATTTCATCTCAACTAGACAGCACAGCAAAAATTGGACATCCAGAGTGCATCAAAAACATGATTTAGAGCTTGTTTATGGAAAAGTGCTTATTTGTGAATTTCAATCTTGCAACTTGCTGAAAACTGTCCAAGGCGTTCATTTCATCTCAACTCTAGACAGCACAGCAAAAACTGGACATCCAGAGTGCATCAAAACATGATTTAGAGCTTGTTTATGGAAAAGTGCTTATTTGTGAATTTCAATCTTGCAACTTGCTGAAAACTGTCCAAGGCGTTCATTTCATCTCAACTCTAGACAGCACAGCAAAAACTGGACATCCAGAGTGCATCAAAACATGATTTAGAGCTTGTTTATGGAAAAGTGCTTATTTGTGAATTTCAATCTTGCAACTTGCTGAAAACTGTCCAAGGCGTTCATTTCATCTCAACTAGACAGCACAGCAAAAATTGGACATCCAGAGTGCATCAAAAACATGATTTTAGAGCTTGTTTATGGAAAAGTGCTTATTTGTGAATTTCAATCTTGCAACTTGCTGAAAACTGTCCAAGGCGTTCATTTCATCTCAACTCTAGACAGCACAGCAAAAACTGGACATCCAGAGTGCATCAAACATGATTTAGAGCTTGTTTATGGAAAAGTGCTTATTTCTGCATTTCAATGTTGCAACTTGCTGAAAACTGTCCACGGCGTTCATTTCATCTCAACTCTAGACAGCACAGCAAAAATTGGACATCCAGAGTGATTCAAAACATGATTTAGAGCTTGTTTATGGAAAAGTGCTTATTTGTGAATTTCAATCTTGCAAATTGCTGAAAACTGTCCAAGGCGTTCATTTCATCTCAACTCTAGACAGCACAGCAAAAACTGGACATCCAGACTGCATCAAAACATGATTTAGAGCTTGTTTATGGAAAAGTGCTTATTTGTGAATTTCAATCTTGCAACTTGCTGAAAACTGTCCAAGGCGTTCATTTCATCTCAACTAGACAGCACAGCAAAAATTGGACATCCAGAGTGCATCAAAAACATGATTTAGAGCTTGTTTATGGAAAAGTGCTTATTTGTGAATTTCAATCTTGCAACTTGCTGAAAACTGTCCAAGGCGTTCATTTCATCTCAACTCTAGACAGCACAGCAAAAACTGGACATCCAGAGTGCATCAAAACATGATTTAGAACTTGTTTATGGAAAAGTGCTTATTTGTGAATTTCAATCTTGCAACTTGCGGAAAACTGTCCAAGGCGTTCATTTCATCTCAACTCTAGACAGCACAGCAAAAATTGGACATCCAGAGTGCATCAAAACATGATTTAGAGCTTGTTTATGGAAAAGTGCTTATTTCTGAATTTCAATCTTGCAACTTGCTGAAAACTGTCCAAGGCGTTCATTTCATCTCAACTCTAGACAGCACAGCAAAAACTGGACATCCAGAGTGCATCAAACATGATTTAGAGCTTGTTTATGGAAAAGTGCTTATTTCTGCATTTCAATGTTGCAACTTGCTGAAAACTGTCCACGGCGTTCATTTCATCTCAACTCTAGACAGCACAGCAAAAATTGGACATCCAGAGTGATTCAAAACATGATTTAGAGCTTGTTTATGGAAAAGTGCTTATTTGTGAATTTCAATCTTGCAACTTGCTGAAAACTGTCCAAGGCGTTCATTTCATCTCAACTCTAGACAGCACAGCAAAAACTGGACATCCAGAGTGCATCAAAACATGATTTAGAGCTTGTTTATGGAAAAGTGCTTATTTGTGAATTTCAATCTTGCAACTTGCTGAAAACTGTCCAAGGCGTTCATTTCATCTCAACTAGACAGCACAGCAAAAATTGGACATCCAGAGTGCATCAAAACATGATTTAGAGCTTGTTTATGGAAAAGTGCTTATTTGTGAATTTCAATCTTGCAACTTGCTGAAAACTGTCCAAGGCGTTCATTTCATCTCAACTCTAGACAGCACAGCAAAAATTGGACATCCAGAGTGCATTCAAAACATGATTTAGAGCTTGTTTATGGAAAAGTGCTTATTTGTGAATTTCAATCTTGCAACTTGCTGAAAACTGTCCAAGGCGTTCATTTCATCTCAACTCTAGACAGCACAGCAAAAACTGGACATCCAGACTGCATCAAAACATGATTTAGAGCTGGTTTATGGAAAAGTGCTTATTTGTGAATTTCAATCTTGCAACTTGCTGAAAACTGTCCAAGGCGTTCATTTCATCTCAACTAGACAGCACAGCAAAAATTGGACATCCAGAGTGCATCAAAAACATGATTTTAGAGCTTGTTTATGGAAAAGTGCTTATTTGTGAATTTCAATCTTGCAACTTGCTGAAAACTGTCCAAGGCGTTCATTTCATCTCAACTCTAGACAGCACAGCAAAAGCTGGACATCCAGAGTGCATCAAACATGATTTAGAGCTTGTTTATGGAAAAGTGCTTATTTCTGCATTTCAATCTTGCAACTTGCTGAAAACTGTCCACGGCGTTCATTTCATCTCAACTCTAGACAGCACAGCAAAAACTGGACATCCAGACTGCATCAAAACATGATTTAGAGCTTGTTTATGGAAAAGTGCTTATTTGTGAATTTCAATCTTGCAACTTGCTGAAAACTGTCCAAGGCGTTCATTTCATCTCAACTAGACAGCACAGCAAAAATTGGACATCCAGAGTGCATCAAAACATGATTTAGAGCTTGTTTATGGAAAAGTGCTTATTTGTGAATTTCAATCTTACTTGCGGAAAACTGTCCAAGGTGTTCATTTCATCT